>NW_026860355.1:0-192993 GCF_026571515.1 Ruditapes philippinarum | reverse complement strand
TCCCTGCAATGTTTTTGTTTCTCAGAGACACCTTTAATCGTTTTAAAGAAACATTTGGAGAAATTGATGTGCTCTGAAAAGTCTCTGATGCCATTAAGACTGTTATAATGCTTTCAATATGGAGACTTTATTTTTTCCACTCCCTTTTTAACAGCGGTCTTAAAACATCAACAGATTTTTATTGTCCATATCAAATCAGCTTTGTCTTTCAAGCAGTATCACAAAGGAGAGAATATTATTTTCTCATAAATAATCATCATTCTTAAAAATGTAATTTACTTGAGCTTCACTTTTCATTGACAGAAGAATGGCATTTGCGGGTATTTAAATATGCAACAAAGGGCAATGATTTCTTCAATCATAATTGAATCAATGTTTACGTTACACGTATATAGTTTGCTTTTTTATTGTTGTTGATCTTATTTATTTCTAACATTAATTAGTCAACTTATTTGAAATACTCTTGAATGCAAGATTTACAGCTAAACATATCTGATGTCATACTATGAAACATGGTCCTTTTCATATCCCAGTTCAAATGGTTAAGAATAATAATGAATTAGTAGTATACAAGAAAAGGGGCATGGTTTTAAAGAATGAACATATTTTCTAGACTTCATTACTTTTATGACAGATCTCCAAAGGTAGACGCGCCGTTATTCGCGACCGTTGCCTGAAATTCATTATAATCTCTTACAATTAAAACAGCACTGTAGTCATGAATAAAATGCTTAAAATTCTTCAGAATTGTTTTGATTACTACATGTTTACACAATGGAATTCAAAAGCGCTTGTTGTATGGTATAAATAATGAGGAGTGATTGACATCATTTAAGTAACTTCCACATAAAAATTTCAGATCCTGTCAATAGTAATTTGATTATATTTGAAGTGTTCATTTAATGATATTAACAGAAGCAACATGTAACATAAGATAATTAAAGATATATTTTCAAAAGTGAAAACTGCAGTCAAAACAATTGTTATGTATATACGGCCAATACTGTACAATAGAACAGGTTATATCATTTTTCATCAAAACCGCAATACATAAAAGTTGCCAAATATTGACCTTGAGAATTTTAAAAGACTCAAAGGAATTTGGCTTATAGGTCTAAATACATACATTTTCAAATTATTAGATTTTTGAACTTAAGGCAATTAATACGTAAAATATACATACGATATTGAAGATATATATACTCACGCTTGAATTGCAATTTATAGCACGATTACCGTTTATAGCGATATTTTAACAAGGTAATTTTAATGACAGTCGATGGTACTGGTGAAATGACGATTTAATATCAGTCACTCTATAAGTAACGGCTCTGTGTTTCATCACATTTTTTCATCACTTTATTGTTTCGGATACAGCCTTATATTTCCATCATTATATAGAATATGTATTTTATAATTTTCAAATGATGCAGCTAAATGGTATACTTTTTATCTTCCAAATCAGCTTTAGATAGTGTCGAAATATAAATTCGAGAGTACAAGATTTAACACATTTCTAAACTAAAATCATGCCAGAAAAAAAAGAAGAATATTTTTGAATAAAAGTAGTTTAAAGAATTCATTTTAATTTGTCTTTTAATATTGTTTGAAAATACATATATTTTCATTAGATATATTCGTTTTTATTGATAACATTTTTATTTAAAAGTGACACACGTTTAGCAAGTTACCTTATTCTATTTCACCAGTGTGTTTAAAAAAAAAAAACAATGCAAAAATAAAGAACATTAAATCAGTCATTTCATGATATCACGCAGGCTTTATAAAATTGAATTTCATGTTGTTCACCCTTAATTATCATTAAGCATAAAAACCGTCAACAGGGGTATTTTTATTCAATTTTGGTATTTCCATGCAGAACAGAAAATAAACTGTTCTTTTTCAATCTGCATCGGCACGTCTTAAAGCGTCTTAAGAATACTTTAATGTTTGTTCGTTGCAGTATTTTTTTAAATGAAGGCAAATTTTAAGGGAAACAAATACTTTCAGACTATTTCGAAAAAGATTTATAAATCGTTTAATTTGAAAATAAAATCGATTAAATTTAAAACAAAAGTGTAAATATTATCAGAAATTGGGAAAATAGAATTTCGTGTTGTAATTATATATTGCATTTTTGTATATTATATTATTGAAAATTGTGTTAATATTTTATCAGAACTGTCTGTAAATCAATATCATATTCATTTTCAGTTTTTATGCATATGATAATAGTGTAAAACTGTTTCTTTTCACTAGGTATATCGCATATTCAAATACTGTACTGCTGTTGTTGGTTTTCATTTCGAAATAATTGCGGTTTAAGAAAATGTGGGAGTTTTTATTATCATTCACACTTAGACACGAAAAAACATTTATACGATTTTTGTATCTAAATCGATTCTTCTGTCTGTGATCAGACTTCTTTTAAACTTTTATTGTTCCAATATCTAACAACTAGAGAAATTTCACAAGATTTGTGAAAAAAACACAAGTTGTCTTCTTAAATGTAGTGTACGTTTATGTGTACGATTTTATTGTCTCTACACATTTTATGGATAATTATACATCTGTTTTCTTAATGCTAAACTTAAATTTAATTCGACGTGCACTTCAGTTTATGTACAACAAACTCATGGTTTTATGTAACTGCGGGTCCAAAAAAATAAAGATTTCTTATTGTTTCTTAAAGGTTATAAATGTAATAACAAAATCACATGTATTCTGTTTTTTATATTGCAATAATTTTAATAATGCATTTCCTCAGTAGCAAATATTAATATTAAACATATTATTACGAATAAATTGTTAACATGATTCCCTTTGCTTTACATCTGTTTAATACATATCTGGCTTAGCTCTCATGTTATATCAACACAAGAAAATGAGCAATACTAAGTTGTTTTAGGAGGGTCATCCAATAATAAATATGTCTGTCTGAATATTTTCAAAACCTGTATGACATATTTCGATTAAACGTTGCACAAATGTTAAATAATTTGATAGCAACACGACAATAAAGTATGTAAGTAAATACTTTTAATGACCGGATATAATGATTTAGAGCTGAGACAAATTTTTCAAACAATTTTGTTTACTCAATTTTACACAATTCTCAGAACAGCAAAAATACCTACTAAGAGATACTGAATAATAGAATCATAGCTAAATTTTTAATACTCAATTCTAAAGTGAAATACATAGTAAGCTAATGAGACGAGAATTTCTATAAGTAATCACTAATTCTTTCACCATGAGGTATAGGGCAAATGATACGATTGCGTTTCAACTACCAATAGCGTTTCAACTACCAATAGCTTTTTCCTTACATAAACCGTTTACCGGTGTCATAAATAAGAGATGTGTTAACGATCAATATCTAAGTAATCTTAGAGAGATAAATTTCCGTGGAATATCTTATTCTAGCCTCTTTTCTACATGTGGAGATACCTTTTTGTGCCAGCTTAAAATGATAAATTTACAACTCATTGGTATAGTGCGTTTTCATATATGCTATTTGCTAGCATACAATGATTACTTAACAACTCATTGGTATAGTGCGTTTTCATAAATTGTCGGAATAGATAAATATTTTATAAATTGAAATAAATAAATGACGTTTAATTTGTTACTAGTTCTTTATCGGTAATTTCTGCTTAAGCCATATGCTGACAATTATTTTGTTTTCTTAGTTTGAGTGAATTTATTAAAGGTATATTTTTTTCTCTTTTGCCGCTTATTAACATAATCATAATGACAGCATATTTTATGTTAATAATTCGAAAGTGATATGTATAGTACATTTATTTTGATATCGTATGATTTATGTCAATGATATAATCATCACGAATGTATAAAAACAGCCTTAATTTTGATATATTATGAAAAAATTCAACAGCTCTATAACGTTTAATATGTTTTTGTAACAAAAATGATAAAATATATTATGTCAATATCGTTCCAATAGGAAACAATGAGGAATAAATGTCATGGTTGAATTTCGGCTTCATCCTCAAGAACTTTTCGCCCACTTAATCGAATTATCATAGGGATAGTCGAAAATCTTGTTCGCCTTAAATTGTTTCAGACATTGATTAGTTTCTGTAACATAATTTATAAGGTTGTCACAAAGGTCTGTGTTCTTTTATAAGAATTATTCAAATATAAAGTAGAAATGTGTCCAAAGGGCAGCAATGCTACAATTTGATATTCCTATCACAGTGACAAATTTACATACTACCTGAAATAGAGATAAAAATTTAATGATACTGAAAAGTTACTATAATTACTAAATAAAGCGTTATATATTCTTTTAGTTTATAATTTGAATTAAATTAATTTTAGTTTGCTTGTGATGGAAGCTATTAGCTTATTGAAACACTCTCGAATCCGTTCCTGGAACCTATTCCTATTAGTACTAAGGAACAAATATGGAGCACAAAATGACTAGGACGTGTATAGTTAAGCAAACATATAAAAGCGAAAATATAAAACCGTCACATACATTTTTAATGAATAATTTCAAACTGTATCATATTGAAAAAAAAACCTCAAAAATTATGTTATGAGATTCTCTGTTCCTATCCAATACAACATTCAATATATTAAGGGATAAACCATTTACGATTAAGACAATTACAATTCATTCTAATACCCAAATTATGTTTTTATGAGATTCTCTGTTCCTATCCAATACAACATTCAATATATTGAGGGATAAACTATTTACGATTAAGACACCTAAAATTCATTCTAATACCCCGTAAAGTTATTTATTGTTCTTTCATAAGAATACTTTTATAACCTTCGCTCTATTTTTAAACCCTACAGAGGTCTAATGTCCATTCCAATCTGACATTATCTTGCTAGCAAAATCACAAAACCAAAATACTTTTTGCTCTTTTCAATAATAACCGTTCATTAGACGAATTTCGGAAGAACTTTGTGTTTTGTGGAATTGAACTTTCATGTTATTATCGTTCAAAAAAGCAAATGATGTTTTTAAAGTTCATTATAAAAACTTCATTTGGTTAATTTAAAGGAACATTTTAATTACTATATTCAATACCTTAATTGGTGCAAGGCTGTCATTTACGAAATGTATTAAATGTTAGAATTTGAAAACTATTCTATCATGTAAATTGTTGCATAGGTTGTTTTTCCTTTAAACCCTGTATTTTGATGCTAGTTGTGTCTTTGCTTTCTGACTTGTATGTTTTGTTCTAATTAAAACTCCTTATTTTCCCGTCCAGTAGGCTGTGCATGTAACTTGATTTTAGTTAAACTTTGTTTGTTACACTGTATGTGCTTTATCTTTTTCTTTTTCATGCTGTTTTAGTTTTATCATAACTTTTTATGTACTTTTTAAGTAAGTTTATTTATCTATTTATTAATTTATTTATTTATTTATTCTAGTAAATCTTTAATTATGTATATATTCTTGATGTAAACTATCACTATTTTAATTAATTTAAGTAAACCGACTTAAAATATAATTCCTTGTATCTTGTGGCAATCTCTTTGTTCAAACTTATTTAAAAAATAGCTGCGTTGATAAATAATGCTTACATTAATATATCCTCTGTTACAACGTGAAACTAAAACGTTGGAAATTGAAACGTTTTCATTAGGCAAATGTAGGCTTGTTTGTTTCTTTCTTTCTTTTGGGGTTTTACGTTACACCGACACAGCATAGACACATGTAGGCGCATACATGGCTTTTAACTAAAAACAAATTTTCAAAGTAATTTCAACAAGAGACTTTTAATGATTTTCGGGATTTATTTCTCTAAATTACACAGTTACAATTTCTTTAAAAACATGTTTGCGTCGGATACACAATATAAATATTCAATTTCATTTTATAGGGTATAAAATGTTTTGTTTCGTTTCGTTTCGTTTATTGATTTCTGCTCAGTTTGCTTTGCATATATACAAATACAAGCAAATACAAGAGCAAAATCATTATATAAATAAAACATACAAAGTCACAACTTAAATCATGAGATAACATATGGTGAACATTATATAATATAGTAAGCTATCTATTTCATAAGAAACAATGCGTAAAAGAAACAGTACAGGAGAAAGCAAATGATAAGAATGTGTAGATCTAAATATATGGAAATCAGTGCTAATTATATCATGAAGTAAATGGAAAAAAAGATACACGGAACGGAATCGGATCACAAAGAAAGAGGTCTTTGCTTATCTTCCATTGTTTACCTGTGTTTCGAATTACTGATTGGTCAATATCTACCGTTAAAAATTACGTCATGTGTAAAATTGATACGGACCACTCCCTGTTTGTCTAGCCATGTGAAAGTGTGTTATTAGGACAGACGCTCGTGTCTACATTTAATTGGTAGTAGATGTATGTGTTTTGTGTTACAGTTACAAAATTTTTATTGTTCAATATGGATTTAAATTGTCAAGCATTAATTGGATTTACATTGTCAAGCATTAAATATCTTGAGAGGTTGATAGAACGACATTTACAGACTTGGGAGATAGGTGAGTTTACTCTACATTGCATGTTTTATATATAAAATATTGTCGAACGAACAACAATATGCATGTGTATTCACAAAAGTAACTTAAAAAAGGGGAAATAGTAATAACTATTGAAGATTTGTTCAGTATTTTACATATTCTTCGATGTTTGAAAATTGTTTCAGAAGCATAATTTTATTACGTATATAAAATTTCAGTGTGGTTACGACCTTAATTACAAAACAACATACAGGGTCTTTCAGCTGCTCCAGTAAGATATTATTCTAGTTTTAATTTCTATATTTTAATGTTTTTTATTCCTAATTCACCATATTCAGTAGTATATATGAGGGTGATGATTTTTTTAAAATTGAAAATAATTTTATAATATTTTAGTTGTACCTTCTCCACAATTTCATTATTTCCTTATTTCCTTCAATTACGGGAAGGCCACTTGTTTCAAAAAAGTTTCCTAAATCCTTTAAAAATATTGAGGACAGAAAAGGTGGTAAATGTCCACCTTGTCGTACGCCATTTTTGCATAGTAACGTCATGAAACTTCTTATTCTGAACCATTTTGTATTACAATGAGCGTTTACGTGTAAGCCAAGAGCTCTAATGATCGGTATCTGGGAAAGTTTTGTTTTTTTAATATCAGATATTTACTTGTTTAATGAAGGTTTATAAGCGGTAAACTGTATGAGAACATGCACAAATTCCCAATAAAACTATTGTTTGAGCTTGTCTAAGTAGCGTAAATGACTGACTGTTAAAACGAATGATTGATTTTGTCTGATGTTAACTTTTAGCTGTTGAAGGTTTCAATACATATGGAACACCGATCAAAGGCAAATGCATCCAAATGATAAAACATTATTGATATTAAAAGAATAAAACAGATATACAGCTCTCCGTTTTGCATTTGTTCACAAGATGACTTTTATGATAGCATAATTTTAGACATTGTTTCATATTTGTTGCAAAAACATTCGCCCAAAATGATTGTTCTTGCAGAAGAAATATACGTCTGAATAAGACACATATGTATAGCTTTTCCTAATAAATTAGCAAAGAAAATAATGACCAGAAAGTACAATGACATACCACAGAAAGACAGATTGGTAAAATCTTAATAAAGGTGACTGTTAGAAGTTAAATGAATTAGTAGCAGACAAGACCAGACATAACACCATAATTTTGACGTCACGTCAAAATATAAAATGCATACTATAAGATTATTCATATGAGGAATGCATCTACAAAATAATCCACTCAAACATATTCATTTAAACCTTCAATTTTTATTTCAACTTAAAGGTTTTATTTCTTTGGGAAAAACTTTTATGTAAAAGGTTTAACAATATCTTCTTTTGATGAACTTAATAATCAATTGATAGTTCAGTTTAAATGATTTACATAGGTTTTCAACTCAATCGTGAAAAACATGTTAACACAAAAGCTAAAACCACTGTTAAATACAAAAAAACACCTTTTTTTACATTTATCTTAAAGATTGACGCGTGTCCTGTCGAAATCGACGCGCCGTGAAATTAAATTGCAACCGTTGACCGGAATTCATTATTCCATCTAAAAAAAAAACTCTTGTAGTGACAAAAGCCAGACAATATGTGTCTTGAATAATTCAACCTTTTAAATGTTAAGAGGCGAAACTATTTAACTACACGTCTATAGCAATTTGGTATGAAATAAATTTAAATCAATGTTGATTTCATGAGTATTTACAAAGTTATTTAGTTATGTCTTTCAAGATGTTTAATTGACATAAATTCAAATCATACATTTTTTGACAATGCAATTGGATAAATCACAACAAATTAAAGTTGTAGATCAATTATTGAATAGTTTTAAAGTTAGGGGTCCTAAGCTGAAATTAAACGTTTTAATATAATCGTTAAACTTGTACTTTCAAATTGTCTTTTTCTAATTTTCGAATCCTGACAGAAGAAAGATATGTCGGATTGAAATAAATCACATACTTTTTTCACCTAAAGAGACATAATGCACATTTTTGTATTGTCAAGTTAAGCTGCATTTACTATATATTTCACAAAACAAACTGTTATAATGGTGACTGACAACATTTGATATTAGAAATTGTTCAGAATGTCTCAATCATTTTTGTAAATTGAACGTTACAGTTAATACATGGATGTTTATAGAAATTTCCTTGGTTATTTACATGCGAAGTAAATTATACAGTAAACGTAAACTTATTTTGACTTTCAACTGTTCACTTACTGTATAATCCTGGGTGGATATAATGCCAATTTAAGCAGTCTATGTTCACGTTACAAGGAAAAATGAACTTACTGTATAATCTTGGATGTAATGATGCAACTTTAAGCAGTCTATCGTTCACGTTACATGGAAAAATGAATTAGTTCATAATTGCGTTCACGAAAATAATAAATGCAAATTGAATTAATAAACAACTTTTAATAACGTAAGGCTTAATCAACTATTGTTATCGCCATATTTTTTAAAGATTAAAATGCTTTCCAAAGGAAACCATAACAAATAATATGCAGTAAGTGAGTACTTTCGAATATTGTGTGTGTAATAAAATAAATCGAAAGTACATATCTTTTCATTCACATTTTATATTTTATTCTTAGCGTTATAACACAGATATAACAAAATTTAAATTTAAAATCTTCCTCTACCAGTGAAGCTGGAAAGTCGCCATATGACATTTGAGGTGTTTGTGCGACGTAACATTCAACAACTCCTATATATTCGTCATCCTTTAGAAGAATAAATGGAGTTTTGTTTTTTACAAGTAGTTTTTTGTGAAATTCTAGTTCGACCTGGTTGTCACAGTTTAAAGCTTTCAAAAATGTTGATTTTCATTTGTCTACAACTGATACAACCGATACATCTTTAAATAATCAAAAACGGTTACAGGTACTTTCTTCTTAAAATGTTTTGTGCGGTTTGCCTCTTAAAGCTTCAATTGAAAATAAGTATAAATCTAAAAATAATATTTTATGAAACATTTTTACATAAGAATTTATTAACAGCATAATATAATAATATATATGTGACAATAATTTAAAATAAAGATTCAGTAGATTTGTATTTTTCCCCTAAACGTCATGGAATTTCTTATATTAAGCCATTCTTATAAAAGAGAGCGTTTATGTGTAAGCCAAGAGATCTAATGATAGGTTCCTGGGAATATTTTGTTTTTCAATATCAGATATTTACTTGTTTAATCGAGGTTTATAAGCGGCAAACTGTATGAGAACATGCAAGAATTCCCAATAAAACTATTGTTTGAACTTGTCTGAGTAGCTTAAATGACTGACTGTTAAAACGAATGATTGATTTTGTCTGATGTTAATTTTTAGCTGTTGAAGGTTTCAATACATATGGAACACCGATCAAAGACAAATGCAGCCAAATGATCAAAATTATTGATATTCAAAGAATAAAGCAGTAATAAAGCTCTCCGTTTTGCATTTGTTTTACAAGATGACTTTTATGATAGCATTATTTAAGACATTGTTTGTTTAATATAAATGATTGTTCTTGCACAAGAGTTATACGTCTGAATAAGAAACATATATTTTTTCCAGACCCAAATAACATATAAAGTGTTAAATGGAGTAATTAATTAGCAAAGACAATAATGATCAGGAATTACAATGAAATACAACAGTATAACAGATAAGGGATTCGACTTTTAAACGTACAATGAATTTGCCAGCAGACAAAACCAGACAGAACACCATAATTATTACGTCACGTCAAAATATAAAATGGTGGACAGTTGCGTTTCTTTTCCTAAATAAAATGGCTGTCGTGACAATCAATTATTGCGAATGACCAGAAAAAAGTACACTACGGAAAGGACCATACGTTACTATATGATTAGCTACACTACTTGCTTGTTGAAAACATAAAAAAGCTAGCTTGACTTCATTTTGCTTCATGAATTTATTCGTTTTATATTATTTAATTCATACAGGATTCCGATGTTACAAAATTCTTTTATGTTGAAGATTTGTGTACAATGTATCTTTAAATTTGTAACATGGTATCACCTTTCACAAGATCTTAACAAAACTTTACAAAAATATAACATTTCAGACATTTTAAAACATCGCATTTATCATCGTTATTTCAATAAATCTTGTAATTCCTTGATTTGTATATAAGATTATTCATAATGGGAATGCATCTTCAAAAATATCCACTCAAACATATTTATCTAACCTTTAATTTTTATTTCAACTTAAAGGATTTATTTCTCTGGGAAAAATACCTTTTATGCAAATTTTTAACAATATCTTCTTTTGATGAATTTAATATTCAAATGATAGTTCACTTTAAATAAATTACATAGGTTTTCAACTTTAAATTTTTATGCCAATCGTGAACAACATTGTAACACAAAAAGGTAAAACTACTGTAAATATAAAACTGTTTTCTACATTTATCTTTAAAGATTGAAGCGTGTCCTGTCGAAATCGACGCGCCGTGAAATTAAATTGCAACCGTTGACCGGAATTCATTATTCCATCTAAAAAAACTCTCCTGGTGACAAAAGCCAGACAATCTGTGTCTTGAATAATTCAACCTTTTAAATGTTAAGAGGCGAAACTATTTAACTACACGTCTTTAGCAATTTGGTATGAAATAAGTTTAAATTAATGTTGATTTCATGAAATGTATTTACAAAGTTATGTTGTTATGTCTTTAAAGATGTTTTATTGACATTAATTCAAGTTATAAATTTTTGACAATGCAATTGGATAAATCATAACGTCAAATTAAAATTGTAGATCAAATATTGAATTTTGATAGTAAGGTGACAATCAATTGTTGCTGAAATATAATCGTTTTAATTTGTACTTTCAAATTGTCTCTTCTTGTTTTCGAATCCTGATAGAACAGAATTATGTCGGATTGAAATAAATCACATACCTTTTTTCACCTTAAGTGACATAATGCTTATTTTTGCATTGTCAAGTTAAGCTGAATTTAGTACATATTTCACAAGACAGACTGTTATAATGGTGACTGACCAACACTTGATATTAGAAATTGTTCACACTGTCTCAATTTATTTATAAGTTGAACGTTACATTCAAATTTCAATGGATGTTTATAGAAATTCCCGGGGTTATTTATATACATGCGAAGTAAATTATACAATCATTTGAAAGGAATTATGACAAAAATGTAACGTAAACGTATTTTGACTTTCAACTGTTCACTTACTGTATAACCTTAAATGGACATATGCCACTATAAGCAGTTTTTTGCTTACGTTACATGGAAAAATGAATTAGTTCATATTGGGTTCACAAAAATTATAAATGCAAATTTAATTAATAAACAACTTTTAATAATGTTGGGCTTAATCAACTATTGTTATCGCCATATTTTTTTAAGATTAAAATGCTTTCCAAAGGAAAACATAACAAATAATATGCACAGAGTACTTTCGTATACTGTCTGTGTAATAAAATAATTTGAAAGTACATATCTGTTCATTCACATTTGAGATTTTATTCTTAGCGTGTGACATTATGAACTATACTGTATTGAATATGCTGTTTTTTCTTTGCATTTGCACGTTTCCATCAAACGAAGAAATATCAACAACAAAAATTTAAATTGAACCGTGATGTCATGAATTCATGCAGATTTTTTATAAATCGAACTTAGTTCATCGATCAAAGAATTATTCTAATTTGAATTTGCTATTGTCGTTCAGTACCATAATGGAATAGAGAACAAACTGTTCATTATCAATCTTAACATTTTCGGTGCTACTGAACTTGTCTTTTTATATAAGGGTGTGACCATCCTTATGCACTAGTCCACTTTGAACAGTATTCAAAAAGGCTAGAAGTACTGCTAAGGTATGACAATTATAATGTATTGCCCCCGCCTTGAATAGTATTCAAAAGACTAGAACTACTGTTAACTACATTGACACTTATGGCCGCGTGTTGAACCACCAGAAGGATCAATCTTTTTTCTTTCATCTAAAGGTAGTACATCTCTAATTGGCACTACAAGGAACTGAAAAATTGACAGCATAGGACAATTATGTGCCTTACATTTCACCTGTATGCAAAATTTAAACAACATTTACCGTGTGGTTTATGAGTTATGAACATTTTTCTGAACTAAAACTGCGCCATTAGAAGGTCTTTTTCAGAAATGAGAAAAGTCTAAATAATCTTTAATATCATCATTATGGAATAAGTTTTCATATTGCTCATTGTTAAGAAACAAATAAAGACATTCAGGTAACAAATTAAACGATCAAAATTCTTGTTTCTAAACATAATGTTTTAAACATGTATAAAAAGAAAACCCTACCCTACCCACTTTAAACACTTATTTTACCATTTCTCTGTGTAAAAAGTCTTATTTGAAATATCCCTTAAGTTAACCATTATGAGGGGCAGTTTTCAAAGTTTGCCTAAATTTTCTTAAATGTATATTGGTTTGTCTTGCAAAATATAAAATACTCTTACCGTGTTGTTTTTATTTAATTAAACTTTGAAAATATCTGGTATCATATTTGCCATTAAATTTGGCATTTTTCAGCAAATAAATACCTACAATAATTACATGATTAAAATCAAACACCTTTTTCTTCCATAAGGGATCTGAGAGATACATAAAAATGTTTAAAAGAAAGTAAAAGAAAGAAAAAAAGTTGCCCCTTCTGGGGCTTGAACCAACGCACCTCAGTTTCAATGCACTTGACAGTGATTCTAGCCTATTTAAATACTCTTCAAAGTGGAGATAATGCATAAGAAGTGTACTAACTTAATAAATGTATATCTTTAAAAATGCTAAATCTAATAGCAAAAATGGTACCTGATATTTTAGAAGTGTAATAAAATCAAAACTACACGGTAAAGGTATTTAATATTTAAAAAAATCAACCAATATTCTTTTACAAAAACTAGGGATACTTTGAAAACAGGCACACATTTTTGTTAAATTTTGGGGATTTTTTTTAAATAGGCTCCCTAAGTACGAAAATGGTCAAACTCGTGTTAAAATGAGTGGGGTAAGATAACATTTATATACATTTTGATGAAATCATTGTGCTTAAGTGGATTGTAATCTGAATGCTACTATTTGTTCCTTGGAAAACATTTTTAATAAGGGTGATATTGCAGATTATTTAAAGGTCCTTATTTCTTAAAAGGGGCCTCCTAACATCCAAGCTTTAGTTCAGAAAAGTGGCCATAATTCGATTTTCGCGCGGTAAAGTATGTTTTAATTGTGCATACAGGTGTCCATAAAGGTATATATCTGACCTATGTTGTCAATTTTACAGTTCTTTTGAGTGCCCGTTAGGGTAGTCATACATTAAGACAAGTTTTACAACTCCTCAAATGTAATTTTTTGAATATATATGTATCAGCTTAAGACCTGATTCATTACCACAAAAAAAAAGAAAATTTTATGGTCCTTCGGAATAGTTTCTCTCCTGTTTTACTTATGATAAATTTCTAAATTCCTAATTTGCTAAAATAAATATGTCTAGTATAATCAATAATACGTTTTTAATCAATTTCTATGTTGTATAAAGAAAAGCTATGACTTTTCTTATAATTACTAAATACTAATCTTTATCTTTAGTTATTTTCAAGAATATAAATAATGTACCCATAATCTGCAGTGTAAAATTTATTTAATACAAAAATTAGAATTGGATATCTAAACAAAATGCTAGTTTATTTATTGTGACAATTCGCCCAATCGAGCAATGCTAACTGTTGGTGACTCTTTTTGAGAGTTATCTAAAATTTTGTTTGTACTAATTAAATTGAATGAATTGCACAAGATCATTGTTCAGTTACAAAGAAAGGATGAATCAATAAATTATTCTCACAATTATCACAAAGTGTCTTTAATAATAGAAAAGAGACCATTTGGCGACAAAATGCCTGTGAGATTTTTTTTCTTTTAATCCTTAAACAAATTCGCAAGAAGAAATCAAATGTATTTGCCTCATAAGCTCAGTAATTATTTGGATTTATTGTCAGAGAATGCTACTTAGCTTTGCATCGCTTAAATTTTAATGTGTTAGTAAAAGGAGTAGAAGATTCATAACAACATAAACACAATTTTGCAAATAAATAATTATGTATTCAATTTTTCTAATAATGCATTTAACTGTCTGACTTGACCCTCAGGGGTGTTTTCCACATCTTACAAGCAGTCATTCACAGTATCGGTGCTTTTATGGTCAATCTCTAAGTAATCCTCTGAAGATAAATAAACCTAACATATATATTGCTTTGCTCTTTTTCTAATTTAAATATCTTTATGTTTTATGCATAAAAGACTCATTTAAGGGTAAGATCGTACATTAATCATTTAGTCGTTCTGCGAATTTAATAGTTGACAAATAGCATACTTATCCTCCTATCGGAATAGTTTGTTTAAAATTGTCGTTAATAACTGTAACCTGTAAGAAACACGTTTTGATCTTGACACCAGGGCTTTTCTCAACATTTTACCGCCATGTTTCGTATGGTTAAATACATGACTAGTTTTACTTAGGCATCATTTGTATTGTATTTAAAGCTATAACCACAGTAATTGTTTCACTTTTTATTTTATGTGCGACATGTAATTGAATCATAGTTTGGGGACCTTTCTGTTGAAAATGTGTCAGAGTTAAATCGTAAACATATACATGCACAGTGCGTTAACTGGAGTGCAGGTATTAGTTAGCCGTACTCCAGAGCATGCCCATTGATTGGCTCATTTTTGCTGGGGTTTACTTATTGTGACGGAAGAGAAAGGGAAAGCGACAGAAATATAATATTCAGATGCTCGTTTATCGGTTACTTTTTCTCGGGGTTTCATATTGTTACAAAAGGGAACGTGTTTTAATGTTTGACTATGATACAAAAGAGAAAGAACATCTAAACACTCGGCAATCTGATTAATACTCGGGGGCTACGCTCCCTCGTACAAATCAGATAGCCTCGTGTTTCGATGCTCTTTCTATTACTTTTGTAATGATATAAAGGTATCAATGTACTGTTATCTCTTAACACACTGGAAAACGTAAATGGTCTATATTTTATTCTTGACGCAATCATTAATCATTTTCAGAGGCAAACTTCATATAACTTGTATGCACTGACTGAAAAGCAAATAGTGCATAGGCTGGTGTGACGTTTTTCCCGCCATCAGACTATGTGTTAATGGACATTCTGGGATATTTCAAAAACGCGCTTTATGGTGCAATAAAATAACCTGACAATATCAACATCAGATATCAAGCCAGCTATAGATATCGTGCATGAATTTCTCCTCAATGGGACATTTCGCCCATTGTGACTATGCATGTTTGCTTTGCATAGTTTTAAATATTCTTTCTTTAAAGGGAGTAATTAGTGTTGCCGAATAACTCCGATGTTTCTTCTTTAATTTTTTGTCTTTTTGGATTTGTATAATGTTTATTTTTATTTTTCATTTTATTTGGTTGTTGATTTTTCATATACCACATTCACGAAGAAAAGCAATAACGTTTTTATCAGATAAATTACAATTACAATTGTTATCCTGTTGTTTTTAAGTTTAACATATTTCTAAACAACAGAGAACGTCTAATTTCAATTAGAATATATATTCTGCAAGTTTTAACATACAGTTTTTTATATATTTAAAAATAGATTAAGTTACGCCTGCTGTCTTTTTTGTTGTTATTGTTGTTGTTGGTGTTTTGTTGTTAATGTTTTTTTTAATGCCCATAACTTTAATCAAAGTTAACATATAATTAAAAATCTTAAATTTGAATTTGATAATGTGTCCATTAGCAAAAGACATACATGTCAACTGTAAGATATTTTTTAAAAATGACTAAAAAACAAAAACCTTAACAGTAAAAAAACACAAACAAATGGTAATCGGAACAAGTAAAAACTCTTTGAAGCCCCAAAGTCAATATACCAGGACCAGTAGGGTACCCAAAAAATCTATAAGAGCATTTAAGGTAAGAAAAAGAATAGACGTTCCACTCATTGTAGATATCTATGAGATTTGCTCTGAAAACCCTTTGCAACGTCAAGCGTCAGAGGTTTTTGTCCATTTCAATTTGGCATTATGAGATCTGAATGGAATTCATCTTTCCTTTTTAAATGCATTAAGACAAATTTTATTGCAAATATTAAAAATATCAAAAAATCGGGTGTCAAGAAACATTGTCATCATAAAAGATACCAATAAAATGATAATTATTAAAAAATATTCATTCGAATATTGTAAAGCTGTAATTACCGAATCGTACACCTTTCAAGCAATGATTGTACTAAGGCAAATTATTCCTGTTATAATGATTGTTTGAAAAGGATTTCTATGATATCGCTTACACACATTGTACTTCAAATTAAGTGAAGCAACGCACTTTCTTAAGCTTGATTTTGAAAATATAAGCTTAACGCTTCTATGAACATTTAAGCAACAATATTAAGATATTTGCGTACGCTTCTTGTGGTTATTTAGGTATTGGTGCTAGGGGACGTGGACGGTTGTTTGCACTTGACATTACCGTCCATGAAGAGGGTCAATCAAACTGAGTCTGCAACGTTTTCAATTTTGACGTTTTCGAATTTCTTTAGGAATTGAAATTTTCTCTATTTTAGCGCCACATCAGCGTTGTTTGTGCCGTCTAGAGGCCGTAAAAGATCGCCCCCTTACATTCAATCAGAGATGTTACATTTCCGATCCTTATCGTTCAGCACGACATTATTGTTATGTTTGTAGTATTTTAGTTCGTACGAATATTTCTACTTATTTAAATAATGTTGAATCACCTTTAGGATATTTTACCTGCTTTTTAACTTTGTCTTTTGACGCATTATCTATGATATACAGGCTTCATAACATCTGATCCCCATCCAAAACTTTTTTGCCAATTGTTTTCTCGTTTTTTGGCACACTCTTTCTATTACTTTGGGACCAAACGACGCAAGAAACAATTTATTATGGTCTGAGCTGAAAATGATTCTGAAGATGTTTATGTCAAATTAAGAAGAAAATAAAACATGCAAACACTCGATTCGGTCTTTTATGAAGTAAACACGTCTGTTTTAAACTTACAACAAATAAACAAAACAAACCTTTTACAATTATTGACCAAGAAAAGGGTGGAGGAATTGTTGAGAATAAACATGTTTTCTACATTAAGCTTTATCCTATAGATTGAAACGTGTCCTGTCAAAGTCGATGCGTCGTGAAATTAAATTTCGACTGTTGACCGAAGTTTATTATTTCACCTTAAAACACTTTTCTTGCGACAAAACCCAGACGTGCTGTGACTTGAATACTTTACTTTCAGTGGACTAACTTAAAGGATCTAATGAAAAGGTCAGACTTTCCTTCGAATATTAAACAACAATATAACAAAATATTATAGCAAATTGTGTCTAGTTCAAGTATTTATATCATCTAATAAACCGTTTGCCGTAAGAAATGTTCACCTTAAAGTAGACTTCTTTTGCAGAAATAAGTGCCGGTAAATGTAAGCTTGTTTGAATCTAATTCCAGTAAATAAAAGCCTATCTCCTGGTGAGAAAATCAGAAAAGCTACATTTGTTATTTATTATAAATGTTTTTAAAATACCATACTGCCCTCTCCCGTTTTCACTGGGAGCGATAATGTTTTTGCTTTTAGATTATAAACTTTAAATAACTGTTTTATATTACAATTATAATAAGCTATTTGTTCTTGTTTGTATGCATCATTTTTGCATCTGTGTGTTGTATGAAACAAAAGTGATACCACCAGGTCACGATCCTATTAGCATTTTCGTAAATTTCATTGGGTTGGTTTTTTTTTCTATTTTAACTCCAATCATAAAAACCTCAATTGAAGTAATTTTATTACTAGTTGCTATTCTTATTCGGTCTCATAATGGAACAGCAAAAAAAAATGGTAATTCATCAATGTGCATTGTCATTTATTTAGGCCTAATATGAATTCCTTTTTTTCTTCTAAGAAATTTTATTTTCAGAAAATAACACCTTAAAAGGCAATTGATAGTTTAAGACTTTTGAAAAGGTTTATTATTGTCATGAATGTTTCAGACAATTTTTGTAATCCTGTTAACGGGAAAGAAAGACTGTTATTTCGGCTCACAATATCATAAAAACAACAAAATATAATTAAACTAGGATGCCAGCTATAAAAGAGAGTGAATGCTTGTACTGACATTAAAATTTAGAGTTGTCGGTAAATCTTCATATCGGTCAGGAAATCTGTTCTTAGGTAAAAAAATTAATCTGTATAGTGTTTTAAAATAGTAATGCTTATTTCAAACTTTAAACGTGTTACTCTTAATTGCTAGACTATAATATCTCACATTGTGTACATAACATTGTTCTAAAAGACAAGTTACAGCCGTCATGCACATTTTATTCCATATTGTTCTGTTCACTTTAGAGGGTTTGGCATCAATGAGTACAAATATTTAAAGAGATAAAATCAATAGTATAAAGGTGCGCGTTAAAAATTTTCCATTCCTTACATATATACTTATTTGATGCTTAATTTCATTTAACATGGTTGCTTCAATATTGAAGATGACTAAGTCATATAAAATAATAAAATAATGTAACATATAAAAGTGCATTAAAACTTTCAAATTGTATTTATTGAATTAATTTCTACACAGAATGTACAGTTTATATATTTACAAAATATTTGATGTGTGATATTATTTAAATAAATGGAATGTTACACGGAATGTTCTAACCACATGCTGAAAAATAAATGTTTGAGACATTATTCACATAACCAACAGTTTTCCTTTGAAAGTTTTAGATATTTTCTTCATTAAAGAAAAAAATTTTGTCCAATAACGGATTAAATTTCGGATATACTAACTGTTGACTATAATTTAATAAAAGTCTGATCTAATAACGAAAGAGGTTATTTTCAAATTGTGAAAAAAATGCAACTACTCTATTCGGTCCTTTGTAACGCAAAAAAAACACCTACGATAAATAAACATTTTGTAATCCAATGGTTCAGAAACGTTTTGCATTTCATCTACTATTGAACAAGAAAAGGGAGGAGGAATTGGCACATATTTACGTTTATCTTATCAGTTGACGCGTTGCCTGTCGAAATCGATGTGCCGTGAAATTAAACTGCAACTGCTGACCGAAATTCTTCAAAAGATCACTTTCCTTTTTGTTTGTATCTTTGTCGCATCTGCGTGATTCAATAATTAAAAGCAAAAGCGAAACAAAACCGTAAGGTTGTAATTTCATTCAGATTTTTGTAAATCAAATTTCGTATTTTTACACATTTTAATTTAAATCATAAAACTAATTAAATCAATTAAAGTTATTTTATTTCAATACGCTATTTTTATAAGGTTCCATAATGGAAAAGAGAAAAATAACACGTTATACATCAATCTCTATTGTAATTTCTTTGAGCTTTTTTCAGAAATTTCCTTTTTTTCTTCGTTGTAATTTCATTTTCAGATAATTACAACTTGCTAAGAAGGCAACAAATATTTTGAGGCTATTTAAAGAAGATTTATAATTGTTTCATTTTACACAATGATTGTCTCATTCTGCCTTTGGGAAGGAAACACTATTAATTTTTCTGGTCACAAAGCAAACACTATTGTATTTTTATTTTCACAGACATGCTTTAGTTGTATCATCTTAACAACAAATACTTTAAGTAGAATAAAATGTTTTGATAATACTAGGATGCTAGCTAAGGTGCACATGGGTCAAACTTAAGGAAACACTTTTAATCTAAAAACAATAAAAGGCTAACGTGTGAGGATTGTTTTGTGCTTTGACATCGGCGGTGTTTTCGTCCATTTCCATCCGACACTGTATTAGAGGTAGCTTTATGAAAAAAGGGGAAGTGTTTTGCTACCATAAGCATCGTTCATATAAACAGAATAAGAAGTAAGAAGAATTTTATCTTTATTTAATTTGCATTTTCAAATGACCAATTATTATAAAAATACACTATATTTCTATACATAAAGCGTTGCAATGACGTGCAGTGTCAGTATGTGAAATTTCTTAAACCGCTTACATTGAACAAATCGCGGAATTTTCGCGGAGTTTCTTACCGTTTTTGTAGAGCACAGGGGAATAGATTAATGAACAGTTTCTCAGTAGAGAAATAATTCTTACATTAATCTGTCCTATCATGGCACGGTTGAAATACCATAGAATTAAGATGTGACAATCTTCCTGAATTCTGTGAAACGTTCTCAAGAGTCCATAGTACGTTCGGAAGATTAATTTCTATGCAGATTAGCAGACAACCTTTGTGATTTAAGCTATATTTTCTTTGTCTTATTCTTACAAGCTTGAAGATCGGATGCTTCATGTAAGTAAGTCCAAATTCCTTTACACATAATTTTATGTTTGATCGTTTTTCTTTTTCGATTTTATAAAATATCCATTATCACTTATTCTGAGGATTTCTAATTTAAAACTTATTTAGTTCAAACGAGATACAAAGAGATTTTTAGTGGAACCCCTTTTGCATAATTTGACGTAAATATACTTCTAAAAATTGTATTTACAGATACAGCGTAACTTCAAAGCTGAAATGTCAATTATAGAGTCAAACAATGATATTATATTGGAAATAAACCGGTAACACTATACTGATAGATCTTTCATATTTTAGAGAGATTAGTCTTACTCAGTTTCCTCTCATAAAGCATTGAAACTAATTCTCATTTTCAAATATAGGAAAAACAACTTACAGTGTAATTTGTTTCATGATAAAGGGTGGTGTCATTTTTGATAAATTATCTAATATAGAAGTTTATCTTGACTATCTTTATAAAGAATTCTGCAATCTTTGCTATAATGAAAATTTTAATAAAACTGAGCGTTAAATCGACCAACGCTATTTAGATGCCATATGTTCAGTCTGATTTATGTGCAGACATAGTATTCTCATAATTAGCGTTTTTTTATCGGATATGAAAAGGTTTATAATAATTTGTTTTAAGTATTAAAACAGTTTAAAATACTAACATACCAATAATGTAAATTTTGAAGACACACTTTTGAAGTGACCCTCTGCAGTAAATTCAACAAGCGGGATGAGGTCATTTGTTTGGTTCGACATATTAGGAAAGTGAATTATAAGCATTTTCAATAGACAAGAAAATATGCAAGTGGTGCTTAGGATAATAAAGTCATATATTTTAACACAAGACAAAGGATGTAAACGGTAATGTATTATGTGTGTGAATTCCGTCCGACATTCGCCCACTAATGATCTAAATGATGCGAATTATCGAAAATATTGTTTGTCTTTAATGTTTGAGAATTCGTGTTGTTCAGTGAAGTAATTGATTAATGATGTCCCAAAGGTATTTTATTCCTTTTTTCCCTATTTGTATCACACCGATAAAGTAAAGGTAGTAACGACTTAAAATATTCATAACTATTGTATAATGTTTTCTTATCCTCTTATATTGAACGAATTGCGGAAGTTTCGTGGAGTTTCGTAGTATGCATGTGCGAGCACTGGGGACAGTTTCTACGTAGTAAAATAATTCTTACATTATTCTGTCCTATCATGACACAGTTGAAATAACATAGAATTAAGATGTGACAATCTTGCTGAATTCTGTGAAACGTTCTCAATAGACCAGAGTACGTTCGGATGAATTTCTATGCAGATTAGCAGACAACCTTTGTGATTTTAGTTATATATTCTTTGTCTTATTCTTAAAAGCATGAAGATCGGATGCTTCATGTACGTAAGTCCAAATTTCTTTACACTTAAACGTTAGTGTATGATTGATTTTCTTTGTCGTTTTTATAAACCGTTCACAAGAATATCCATTATCACTTGATCTGAGGATTTCGAATTTAAAACTTATTTAGTTCAAACGAGATACAAAGAGTTGTTTGAGTTGAACACATTTTGCATAATTTGACGTAAATATACTTAATGCAATTGTATCTACAGATACAGCGTAACTTGATGCATTCAAAGCTGAAATATCAATTATCGGGTCAAACAATGATATTATATTGGAAAAAAACCGGTAACACTATACTGATAGATATGTAATATTTTAGAGAGATCAGTCTTAATCAGTTTCTTCTCATAAAGCATTGAAACTAATTCTCATTTTCAAATATTGGAAAAACAACTTACAGTGTAATTTGTTTCATGAAAAAGGGTGATGGCATTGTTGAGAAATTATCTTATATAGAACTTTAGCTTGATTATTTTTGAAAGTATTTGTGCAAGCTTTGCTATTATAGTAAAAGTAAGAAACATTTTAAAATAGAGAGCGTTTCCTTGTATACACTTGTTGTTTGACATAGTGACATAGTGACAAGTGTTAAAATAGACCGACGCTGTTAGCTGACTAACACAGTATTTGCACAATAGTATTTCAAAAAATTATAATTATAGACCACATCGAAATGAAAATTAACTTTGTACTTCATTCATTTTAGTTTGATTAATAAATTAAATATCATTATGTTTCTTTTTTTCCCTGTTGATATAGTATCTTTTATAATAATTGCTTTTTGTTGTCGGATATTAAAAATCTAATTATAATATAAATGTGGATCTAAATATATCAATTATATTGTAAACATCCTTTACAAAACCAAGAAACTTTCAATTGTGGACAAACGAGGGATTCATTTATCTGATCTGGCAGAAAGTTAGATTGTTTCACCTATATTTAGTTATCGTCAAAAATGACAGAACAGTTTCTCGTTGTTTAAACTAACACTTCATCAGGTTGGCACACATAACCCTAAACAACTTTAACATAAACAATTTACCACAGGGTTAAGATCTAAAACGGAACTTGTTTACAAACTTATTATAATTTTTATCTAATTAATCCTACTAATTTTAGGTTGAAACCAGATGCTGTGCTATATAAAATACATATGATATACAATGTGTCTTATAAAATAAATATTTCTTGTTGCAATTATACTTATTTAAAAGAACCTATCTTACGTTCAAATAAAAAATAGAAAGAAAATGAAAACTTACTAGGTCATTCTGATGATTTGCTTTTTAGAGATATTTCTAGATTTTGAGATATTCGTAAATAAATATATACTATTTTTAATCTGCCGAAGCAATGAATATATGTACAAGAACATGATTGTTTGTGTCTAATTAACAGAGAAAATCTCACTCGTACAATTATAGTCAACTTTGCTTTTATTCATACTTTTGAAAAAGACTCAATAAAATATATGCTGTTTGTACATTATGTTTATTATGCCCCCCTTCGAAGAAGAGGGGGTATATTGTTTTGCTAATGTCGGTCGGTCTGTCTGTCTGTCGGTCTGTCTGTCGGTCTGTCGTCGGGTCTGTCCGTCGGTAGACCACATGGTTTCCGCTGATTATCTTGAAAAGTATTTATCACAAAGTCTTCATATTTCACATAGTGATTGGTCATAACTAGTAGATGACCCCTATTGATTTTGGGGTCACTAGGTCAAAGGTCAAGGTCACAGGGACCTTAAATGTCAAAATGGTTTCCGCTGATTATCTTGAAAAGTATGTATCACAAAGTCTTCATATTTCACATAGTGATTGGTCATCACTAGTAGATGACCCCTATAGATTTTGGGGTCACTAGGTCAAAGGTCAAGGTCACAGGGGCCTTAAATGTCAAAATGGTTTCCTTCCGCTGATTATCTTGAAAAGTATGCATCACAAAGTCTTCATATATCACATAGTGATTGGTCATCACTAGTAGATGACCCCTATTGATTTTGGGGTCACTAGGTCAAAGGTCAAGGTCACAGGGATTTTAAAATGTCAAAATGGTTTCCCTGATTATCTTGAAAAGTATTCATCACAAAGTCTTCATATTTCACATAGTGATTGGCCATTACTAGTAGATGACCCCTATTGATTTTGGGGTCACTAGGTCAAAGGTCAAGGTCACAGGGGCCTTAAATGTCAAAAGGGTTTCCGCTGATTATCTTGAAAAGTATTCATCACAAAGTCTTCATATTTCACCTAGTTATTGGTCATAAGTAGTAGATGACCTCTATTGATTTAGGGGTCATTAGGTCAAAGGTCAATGTCACATGGGCCTTAAATGTCAAAATGGTTTCCGTTGATTTTTCCATAATTGAACACTTCCATGTACCCATTTTTGGCAAGTTTCTGTAATAAAATTACCAATTATGTGAGTCAATGGCTAGAAAGGGGGGTATATGTGTCGTTCGACATTCTTGTTTCATTTTGGAATCATTTTTGTTTATTACAAAAAAATGCATGATAAAGATGTTCTTTTTATCTTAATTCAGTTTAACTTAAATCCACGATAACGATCTTAGTCAATTAAGTTTAGCCAAGTTTAGCACAGGATATACATATTTTTCCTAATTTGGGATATTAAACTGCTTGGAATAAAACTGCAAACAATTTAAAACTTGTATACTTCATGACAAATGGCTTGTAGTACAAATGGAGTATGTACCTTGATGTTATGAACGAAATGGGTAGAATTTTATCTCTGTTTTCTTGAAGTTTTTTATCCTGATAAAATTTACGCTTTATAAATCAAGTTACTAACATATGTTGGCTGACATATTAAACAGTCTTATGAAGGCCGCAAAAGTTTGAAAGATTTAAAAATTGCTAAGCAATTGACCAGACAATGTTGACTATAACTATGTTGTGTAATAATTCTTCAGGGATCAATGTGTATTAATCTGATTAATAGCTTTCAGTACGTAATTTGCATACTCCTCAAACATTTTTACCTATAATACATACTATACCATTGTATCACTTTCGTTTAATATTTATTTATTATTTTATTTATTTAATTGTTCACATGTTAGTGGCAACTTTCATTAAAAACTAAGCTGAATTCACTATGATTTAATGATTTAAATGTACCATAATTTCATCGTTTGAGTGGTACCAAACGATCATTTCTTTATTCGAACGTGTTCCAGTTGAAAGATACATACCCCGAATTTCATTTTAAATACTAACAACCTTTGCCTTCTATTGTTTACAATTACGTTTTTGTGAAATTCTTATTGCAAATGCTTCAATAATGAATAATTTGAGGGCATGTTTGAGTATCAGCAGAAGAGTAGTTCTGGTTTTCATTAAGGTGGCAACCTAGAATTATGACTTTAATTTAAATTACTAAATGACTGTAATTGGATTTTCTGAATTACAAAAAAGTAACAGCAGCAAAAATATGGTTCAGATAAAAGGCCAATGAGTGTTATTTGAAAACAATAACAAAACTATTTGAGAAAAAACATTAAACTGTTTAAATCATTTCTGCGATATTATGATGGGCCTTTTATTTGACTTTTCGAAACAGACTCATAGCATACTAGCAGCAGGTGATACTATCCATGCGACCAGTGCAAATTAGATTTGCGTCACATCAATCTATTTACTGGTCGCATTTCAGTCAGTGCATACTACAAGTATTTTCAATTTGCCTCTAAAACTTATGTCCAGAATAAAATATAGGCAAGTCCATTTCAGTTATTTTAAACAGTTTTTGTAACATTTTATAATAATATGTAGGACAGAAATAAAATAATTTACCTTTTTGCTTAATTTCCAATACTTCAGTACATATGTGTAACAATCAATTAATCATTAGCTTGACCATTTTAAACTTAGCGATAAAGAAGGTGGAAAAAGCATCTGTGGTATTCTAGTATTACCAACACTTTTAAATCTTTGTTTAGAATTTGTTGTTCAGATGATATTGTGACCTGGAATGATGATGTCTCTGTCCTAAAACAGGTTTTAACAAAAATTATCTTAAACGGTTATGACAATAATAAATCTTTTTTAAGTAGCCTCAAACTATTTGCTGCCTTTTAAGCATGATGTTTTTTCTCTGAAAATGTAATAATCACGAAGAAAAAGGGAATCCTGAACAAGCTTAAAAAAGAGACAATGCAGATTGATGTTGAACAGTTTCTTCTCTGTTCCATTATGCATTTCTGCACATGAACAGTAAATCCCTGTTTTATGATTAATGGTACAAGTGAGAGATATTAAATTAGATAATAAAAACAAACATCAGCATAAAATCGCGACAAACTGTTTTTGTTTTGATTTCGTTTTCTTAAACAGGCAGATGCAAAGTGGCATCTTGTTTCGCGTATGACATCACTAATAGTTGGTTACTAGAATTAGTGGTTCAAAATAAACATAATGTTTTAAATATCGGGCCTTAATTAATAATAATAAACTGAACAAAATCTTAAACGCCATTGTTTAAAACAATCATTCAAGAATAAGAAAGAAAAACAATTCTCACTTGCATATAAATGCATTCTTACAAGACCCTTATTTGTCTTATTCGTAAAGTCAGATAAAAGACCCATTACGATGTCGCAAAATTGCTTCAAACAATTATATATTATTTCTCAAAAGTTCTTGATGACCTATTATTGTTTGTAAAAACGTTATTAGCCGTTTACCTGAACAATATCTTGTTTCCAGATTAGATGTCAGTGTCTGTGGAAAAATACTTATAGTGAAGTAATAAAAATTGTCGGAGTATGTATCCTTTAATTTGAACAGGTTTAAATAAAGAAACCATCGTTTTTTATCACACATTCAAAATATATATATAGTTAATATTAAATTATAGAGAATTTAGCGAAGTGTTGAATGAAAATGAATGTTGCAACAAACATGTTAAAATAATAAGAATATAGAAAAGGATACACGAAAGTGATACAAGCGTGTAGTATGTATAATATGTAAAAAGGTTAAAGCAGAATGCAAACGTTCTTAAAGCAATTAATAAAAACATTACACATTCTTCCCTGAAGAATTATTACATAACTTAATAGTCAATATTGTCTGGTCAATTGGTTAGCAAACATTATCTTCTCAACGTTTGCAAGACTCGTGAGACTGTTTTAGAATAAAGTCAGCCAACATGCGTTTGTAACTTGATGTATCAAGGGTTAATTTTATCAAGTCTTAGAGAAGAATCTAGAAAGAAAATAGAAATAAAATTCTACCCATTTTACGACTAAACAGTTCGAAAGTCTTTGAAGAATTATTTTCGCATAAAATCTTTTTTAATAATTATTATAATCTATTGATGCTGGCTTGCTATATTAAAACATGGAAGAAAATTTTATATTTAATATTATGTTGAAATAGATAGTGACTGTATAAAACTAACTTCAAGTTGCTAATAAGAGAAAATTTCTAGATTTGTACAAACAAATATCATACGATTCATATTAACAATACAATAATTCCCTGAAAAGTTGTAAATGATACACTTGATAAACTTGATAGAAATACTATAGAACTACAAAAACATTCTAGGTTTATAATAATTCAGTAATGTTTATTATACGCCGAAAATTAATAAAGCTTTTTGCATATTCTGATCGAAGGTCAGTAAATACAAAGCTGACATTCAATCTCTGACACAGCGGTGTAACGACAAACCTAACAACAAGTAGTTCTCAAAACAGCTTATTTTATTTTGTTACAAGTATCCAACAAATTACAACGCATTCAAAGTTTAAAAATAGCGTTGGCTTATAGAATTGTCAATGAATGCACAATCACAAATTTTGCGGATGAATATGATTTTAATCAATGAAAATGACATTTTTAGCGATGTCGATTACCGAATACTACACAAATAAATCTGACTGCCGAGTAGTGGAATATATAGATTCTACATGTCGGACTGTTTGGACAAGAAGATTTTCGCTTAATTATTTACGTCAATTTTAAACAACAGGTTTATCCTGAACAAAATACCTCGAAATTGATAAGGATTACAAACCCGAAATGCAATGGAAATTCTAAATTTAGAATGACCTGATTTTATTCAGGCATCGTTTGTATAACTTCTCCGTGGTGCAGAGGTAACGCACTCGTTTAGTGTGTGAGAGGTCTGGAGTTCAAATCCCAGTCGAGGCAACTTTTTTTTTTTTAAAATTTTTAAAGTGTCTTTGTTAAGGAAGTAGCCATGATATGCATGGATAAAATGTGACTTTCATAAAAAATGAACATAACTGATTTTTTGATGCAACTCTAGTTATGCAAAATTCCGTATGTATCAAACTCCGGTGCACTGCAAGATGAATTATAATACATAAAAATAAACTTATACAGAAAAATACATACAGATATACAGTACAATTTAGATTGGAAAGATCAGAAAATACCACAGAGCTTGCAGCCCTTTGATTTGTGTTATTTAATTGACAAGCAAACATTATATATAGTACACATTACATACTCGTATCATGGTGAAACAACAATTGTTAAATGACTGATTGTTAAAATGTAAAAAAGAACACTGTCTGACTGGAACTGAAAGCTGCGGCATGTCAAATGAACTTTTTGTAGCGATCAAAGTACATTCTAGCCAAATGATCAAAGAATAAATGGCATTGGTGCTCTACACAAACAAACAAAAACAAAAGAAAGAAATAAAAATAAAAATCTCTCAAAGCTTTCCAATCGGTAAAATATATTATCTTCAGATAAATAAGTTCATATCAATGTCAAACCAAAGGAATGGTGGAAGAAAACGAACTTTGTAGCCGTTTCACTCTCTATATTTAAATAAGTAGACCGGTCGCAAGCGCCGTGAGCAGAGAAATGTTCATACACACTAAAATAAAATGTATACATAGTTACCCAACTAGATTTTCAAGTGATTTAAAACGCTTCCCGACAGAACAAGATGATTTTTCTACCAGTTATCAAATACCTAATTTACCGTGAATATACGTTTGCAACTAAGGATATTTCTGCACTATTTTTCTTACCTCTCGTAAAGTACTCGTACTTTCTACGTCGGCAATTGTTTTTATTGTTGACAGAAACATTATAATTGTGTAATGCGCGCGCTTCCGATTTTCTATTTTTAAATATGCACGTCACTAAAGCGTTTTATATAATTATATAGCTCTCTGGACGCTGGTTTAAAAAGGCTTATCAGTATTACGTTTTAATTTTCAAAGATTAAAGCTATTTTAATAAGATTCATTTTGAAACAACATAGAATTGTTGTTTTTTTTCTAAGGAAATGTAGGCTTTATGTAGCTTTAAGGTGACATAAAACATGCATACAACTTTTAAATGTTCATAAGTTACATACTCCATTTGAGTTACAACACTTTTGTCATGAAATCTACACGTTGTAACTTGTAAAGCAATTTAATATCAGTTACGAAAAATATGATCAAATATCCCGTGATAAAAAAGGCTTAACTAAATTGGATTAGACATTGTCATGGGTCATTTTTATACAAGATTGAGAGAGTAAGAAAATCTTTGTTATGCATCCTTTGTAATAACAAAAAGTTTAAAAATAAAACAAATGTAAAACATAATAGTTCAGAAGTAATAGAAATGAACTAAATAAAATGTTTGGCAAAAGTGGTGGTGGACCGTGTGGTTAACGCGTCGGACTAGTAATCATATCGATTGCTGGCCGCGTGAGTTTAAACCTTGTCAGGGGCAAACAGGTTTTTCCTTGGGCAAGAAACTTTACTTTCATTCCTTAGTAATGGTTGGTTCCGGGAACGGAATCGAGAGTGTTTCAATAGGCCTACCACTTCCAACACAATAAAACTAAAATAAATGCGTATAAACTAAATAAATATATGCAAACATGAATACTTTCATAAAGTCATTTTCAAAAATCGGAATAAAAGCAATGCTCACTAAAATTGTACGAGTGTGATTTTCTTCGTTAATCAGACAGCACAAACAATGATGTTGCTGCACATATTCTCAAACATTTTTGTTCAAGATTAAAGATAGATAATTAAAATCATTATAAGAGTTGCTTTATATCTTAATATGTTTCTTTAATCAAATCATAAGAATGTTGTCAGTACTTCTTTCTTTCCATTTTTCATTATTTGAACGTAAGTTTTTGTTCCTTAAAATACATATAATAACATCAAAAAATATTTATATTATAAGATACATTGAATATCATATGTTTTAATATGCCATCGGCACCCTCAATTAGTGGGATTGATTAGATAAAAAAACAAGATATTTTTGTAAACAAGTTCCGTTTCAGCTCTTAATCCTGTGGTAAATTGTTTACGTTATAGTTGTGAAGAGTAATGTCTGTTTACCTGATAGAGTGTTAGTTTAAACAACGAGAGACTGTTTTTTTTATCACATTTGCCGATAACTAGCAATTAATATCTGTGAAACAATCTCTCTTTCTGCAAGACAACATAAAAGAATCACGCGTTTGTAGCATCACAATTGGAATGTTCTTGGTTTTTGTAAAGGATGTTTACAATATGGATAATTATATTTAGAACCACATTCAATTAAAACATAATAATGCAAAAATGTTGATATAAATTATCTGAGTCTTTTAGTTTGTAATGATATAAAATAAAGAAATTGAAAAAAAGTTTCATTAATGATATGTTTTTTCTACGCATACTTCCGGAGGTTAACGATAAATCTCTCTCTACGTCCGAGCTTGTGCATGTCGCTCAAATCAGGTGTCAAGTGTTTCACCTTTTATATATTTTGTAAACTCTACACTAAATATCGAAATTCGGAGAATGTTTTGCCATGTAGATATGATTAAGATATCCATAAAACGTTAGAAAACGATAATCTGGATCGCTGTTTAGATGAAAATAGGAGGAAAAATAGTTTTTTGTGATGAAACTGTCCATTGCAACGCTAAATTCGACAACTTTATTTCTAATTTGTAATGTTTGAAATGTTAAATATTAAATAAAAATCACTTATACATGTAAAAGAAACTCTATCTGCACATAAACTTAACATTTATTAAATAAATACACCAAAAGACATGAAGAAGAGAGAATACTTTCATGTCGACGTTGTCCATTATCAATTGTTTGGATACTATTATGAAAATCCTGTGTTGGTCAGCCAAAAGCGTCGATTTAACACGTGTCAAACTACATGTGTACATACGGAAAAGGCTTTCTAATTTTGTTGTATTCTATCTTTTATTATAGCAAAGATTGCAAGAATAATTAATTTGTAAATCATTTCATGAACTACACCTTCAGAAAGGGAGAATTCCTGGTTAAGATATTTAAGTTAAACGTCCACGTTACACAATTTCTCGACCAGACATCACTCCTTTTCACGAATTACTTTGTAACAGTATTTATGAGAATTAGTTTCAATACTTTTGGAAGGAAAACTGATTTAGATTGACCCCTCTCAAAGTAGTTCATATCAATATAGTGTTACTGGTTATTTCCTATTGTTTGATTCGTTCGATGATTGATATTTCAGCTTTGAATGCATCAAGTTTCTGCTGTAGCTGTAGATACAATTTCAAGAAGTATATATACGTTAGATAATGCAAAAGGTGTTCAGCTTATCAATAAACTCTCATCAGCTCATCTAAAGTAAATAAGTTTTAAATTTGATGCTCTATGATAAAGTGATAATAGATATTGTTTTTGTTTCATTTTGTTAAAACACCAAAGTGAAACCGTCATAAAATGTATATAATTTTTAGTGAGAATCAAATTGGAGATTCAATCTTCAGGCTTGTAAGAGTAAGGTAAATCACAAAGCTTGTCTGCTAATCTGCACAGAAAGTTGATCCTCCAAACGTTCTCTGGTCTCTTGAGAACGTTTCAAAGAATTAAGCCTGTCGCATCTTAATTTTATGGACTTTCAACTTTGTCAAGTTGGGACAGATTAATGTAAGAATTATTTCTCTACTGAGAAAGTGTTCATTAATTTATTCCCCTGTGCTCGCACGTTTATACTACGAATATCCAAGAAATATCCGCAATTCTTTCAACGTAGGCGGATGAGAAAATGTTGTACAATAATGCATAGTAGGTTTCTTTCATGATGATTTTTTTATTCGTTCCTACCTTTTCATTGTCAATGTGAAACAAAACAGAGAAAAAAGAATAAAAGACCTTTGGGACATCATTGATCAATTTCTTCACTGAACAACACAAAATTTAAATCAATTTGTAGGCAAACAAGATGTTCGATAATTCGCATCATTAAGAACATCAGTGGGCGAAATGTCGGACGGAATTTAGAAGAAATTTAAACATAATACATAAACGATTACATCCTTTGTCTTGTGTTAAAATATATGACTTTATTATCTTAAAAGTAACCGTTACATATGATAAAACATTAAATATTTACTGAATATCTTTAAACAATTTAAAACAGAAAAGTTTATTTCCTTAGAAAATAAATAATTAGCACTTCTGTTCATATAACAATCGGGCTGTACAATACATCTGCGCTGAGAGATCTATGTATTGTGCTTTCAGAATTCATAAAGAAAAAAAAGGCGGAACAATAGCGTTGGTAAAATAATTGTAACTTCCATGTTTCTACTAACATGACTACTAACAAAGGTAGACAGTAAAATTGATTTTAAGAAAATGAAATTAATCCTATAAATGTCATTCTATTATTCATTGTTATAGACGTAACAAATCCCCACTTCTCTTTAGACGACAATCTATTCAGATAAACCCACCCCACCCCCACGCAACAAAAACAAAAATAACAACTCAAGAGAAAAGTGCTGTGATGCATTTGACTACAGCGTTTTTAAAGTACATGTACAATAAAGCCTTTGTATTTTGAAATTATTTGAGACAAAGTAACGAATCCTGTTAATTTACTCATTGATTTCAGTACTTCTCATAAGTTCACATTTTTTACAAGATACGGATGTTAGTGGGCGCGAAAGCTATAAACTTACCATTTCCAAGCTATTTTTTCTTGTGGGATTCACAGAGTTAAAAAGTGGAATAATACTTTGAATTATTTGTATTTTCTTATCTAAATTATATTATCATATAGTTCATTGTCGGTGTTTGAGATATCCTGATGAAATATTTCTGTTTTCTTTGTCGGAACTTCAATTTCCCTTATTCGGGAATCAGTATTAAAAGAGGGAATATTTAAACTTATTTGCTGATTTTATAAAAAAAATTTTAATGATATTTTAGAATTTTGAAAGCATCAAGTAACCTTAAATTTTCAGACCTGGTTTGAGGAAATCGATTAATGTAAAACAAATAAAATCTGAGGCATATCAGTATATTCATACTATTTATCAAATGTGCTTTAGCAAGTCTTCGATTAATAATTGAAAATAAATTGAATTACAAAAGTTGCAGCCATATAATATTGTCTTATACCAAAAGAATGTAAGTTACAAGATTGTTACAAATGTATTCTTTAAGATAATAAAGGGCAGAGGTGCTTCTTTTTATGTATCCAGTAACATCAAAATAATAAATTATTCTGCAACTAACAAAATAAAGCAAAAAATAGTAAAGTTTTCACTTATAGTGAAATTGAACATACAACGAACCGAGTTTGCTGAAAGTCTGTCATTGAGGGAGTTCCAAATGTGAAACGGAATCAAAACAATATACCACTTGTTTAACTATGCGGTAAAGTATTTATCTAATAAATAGATGTTATAAACATCGTCTGCCTTTCAGCCTAGAAAAGAAGGTCATTCTGAAGTACTCCGGTCTGAATCGAATGTTCAATATATAAGCCTGTTGCATCAGTTTATTTTTAGAAGCATTTCTCTACTAAGAAAGTGTTAAAAACTATATACCACTACGCTATCGCATTTTGATAATTACTATAAAACTTTAAAAAATCTGTTTATGGATATTATCATCTGTTTATTGTCCTGTTTTGCGGGTGGATTCTTATAAGATGTCAAATCCGCACTAGCGGTGGTTTGCTTTCTATGTTACTGCTTTAAAAAAAGAGTTTTATATATCGAACTTTTAAACGTTGGATTTATGATTCACGAATTACAGTTTTAGACTCTTTTAATGGATCTTTATAATTATCATTCCTTTGGTATCTTTGGTGATAACAATGTCTCTTTAAAATCGATTTTAGAAATGTTTTTCAGATTTGTAATAAAATTTGCCTAAAAGTCTTTTAAATAGAAAAAAGAAGTACTTGCGAATTTCATTTCAATGGAGGAAAATTGCATAATGTCGAATTGAAATTAACAAAAAACTCTCTGTTTATGTTTGTATTACGTTTGACATTTCAAACGAGTTTCAAACACGTTGTCGTTGGTACCTGTATATCTTTTTCGGGGGTCATCAAAGAGTTTAACTTTTTCCACTTGCAATTGTTTTGTGTTTGTTTTATTAATGATTTTTTTTATTATAAAAAAGCAATTTTATCATGTTTGTCATTTTAAAACATATCTGGCGGGTATTTTTTCAAAAGGACTCATTATCAAATTCAAATTTAAGAGTTTTAATAATAGTTTGATTCAAGTTAGAGGCATCTTGTCTAAGAAAGAGGATGTTTTTTAAACTGTTTGAATATGGAATATACTTTTATGAATAAATTGTGCAAAAGGTATATAATTTGATTGTGAACAAAAATACAACCGGATATAGTAGGTTAAAGATATGTATTTTACATTATAATAAAATAATCATTTAAAGAAAATAATTCATTTTAAATGCATTTCTATTATGTTTTTATGGATAAAAGTGGAAAAAAAAGTGTCGCAAAATATTTTGTTTCTATATAGACATTTTGTGATACATTGTATTTGTAAAGATCATTTACTGAGTGATCCTTTCATGCTAGTTTTACAATATCCATGTGCAATGAGTTAAATTTAGCACACACATCATTTTAGATAACTCTCACTGAGTCAACAACTATTGCTCAAGTGGGCGAACTGTCGCAAGAAATTATCAAATATTTATTCTAAAATGAAAGGGTAATATTTGCATGAAAACGCTGTTAATAAAACTACGCAGCGTTATGTCAGTACATTGACTATATCCTATAAGATAGATGGAGGTAAAAGTCACTATTTTGTTGTTACGATAGTCATGTGTTTTAGTATGCCTTTAAAGCATACGCCTTTAAAGTGACAACCGATTTTATTTGTTATTGTTGTTATTTTTAGATTCTACTGATCATACTCTAGCAGATATATTGATAAATTTTTGGTTTTAAGGAAAGCTTCCTTACTAGTGATTTTTAATTGATTACTGCATTGATATTATCGAGAAAAAGTCCTCCCTTTGGGGAGAAGAGATGATGAGAGTGATAAGAGAATATCATATAAATAAATGACCTGGGTTGTTGTCGCGGTTATTAAAATAAACTTAGAAATTACTGTGTAGTAATTCCTGTAACATGGGTGGTTGGGGTTACACATGATAGCCTTTCTTTTTTTATTTTAGAAATTCATGTTCTATGAACAAATTAGCAAATATAAAGCTGACAGAGGAAAATATTATAAGTAATTTATTAAAAGCAGAAAACAATTTTAAAAGAGTTTCATTTTTCGGTTATATGAGTTAAAAAAAATACTTAAAAAATACTTAAAGGAGAATCAAATATGTTGAGAATTCTAGGATGCCAGCTGTAAGGAAAGTAAATTTCTGCTTGAAAATATTGCAGTTTATGTGACAGAACTATCTAAAATATTGTTTGTCTTAAACAAAATTCTTAACACAAGACCATTGAAAAATTACCGGAAAAGGAAAAATCAATTATTAAATGGTTTCCAAAACTGGTGTAAGCTAAACATCAGTATCAATATAAAAATATACATCAGCGTTGTAATGCATTTGACTTCGGCGTATTTATAGTTCAATTAAGCTTTGTATTTTAGAAGTAATCTTGAACAAATTAGAAGATTATCAATAAATATTTATTATTTTATGACATTTAACGGGTTATTCTAAGATAACAATATAGTATATTTTCATTCAAGACAAGGATGTAAACGTATATTTATCATTTGTTAATTTCTGCTACATTCCGTCCGACATTTCGCCCACTGATGGTCTGAATGAAGCGAATTATCGAAAATCTTGGTTGCCTTTAAATTGTTTTAGAAATTGTTTTGTTTCAGTGTAAGGTTTATAGGAAACTCGATATATTTTTAAAAGGGGAAATACACTCGTTCCCCTTTTTAATGCACAAAACAATACCATTACTTTAGCTGAAAATAATGTAAAAATAGTGCCTTAAAAAGGGGAACGAGTGTATTTCCCCTTTTTAAAATATATCGAGTTAGGACTTTTTTGTCTTTTAACCACATTGACAATGTAAAGTTAGTAACGACTTTAAAGATTTATCATGAAAAAAAACCTGCTGTATGTTATTGTAGACCCAAGCGGGCAGCAGGGTACAAATAATTAGTAGCCTTATGGAAACGTACTGAATAGCTGATCATAAACAGCATTGCTTTAAGGAGTTGCGTTCTGTAGCAAAGTAAACTTTAAACACTTTAAGTATCAGAAATGGTATATTGCTGACTGACAAAATCATTAATGGTCTTGAAAGACAAATAAATTATATTTATTCCCTTACTTAAAACACATTCTAAGGCTCTTGATTTATCAACTTTTTTAAATAAATATGTCACTAGATTTGTGTCAAATGGCTGTGTTTCTTTTAAAACAGGAACCAAAAGAAGCAAGTATCAATTATAAAGAATATGTCTCTTTCAAAAGAAGACATATTTGATAATCACTAAAAACGTTTTTCATGCTGGTACAGCTGTACTTTTTCTCGCCGTCCAATGACATAACTGTGTTGTATTTTTCATATGAATGCTACAGTTGTCCTCAAATAAAAAAGAAAGAACTTAAGCAGTACTATATTTTAACTTGTCGAATTTATATGATATAAACAAAATGAGAAATATTGACTTCAAATTATAGAAATTATGTACATCATTGATTAAATAAATGCAGTTGTTTTCTTTTGTATTAAGAAATACTTTAAAATATCTTTAAGTATTACAGTTATATTAATTGTTTTCAGATAGATAACACACCAATGTCATTTCATGTTGCCGTTCGTTAAGCATTATCATTCGTTCAAGCTACGAATAGACTTTCAAGCAATAGCTTAATTATTCATATTACATGTACTATAAATAATTTCTGCAATAAGATGTCCTTAAAACTATAATATGCTTTTACAGTATGTTTTGTTCTTAACATGCTACTATCATGCATTTTAACACTTCTTTTGCAACATACAAAAATAAAACATCTTTAAAATGTATGGACTCTTTCTTCTTATTTGTAAAGCGAAAACTCTGAGAATCACATATTAAATGATTCTTTAATAATATATATCAAATGGCATATACATGTATATGCAATTGTGTTTAAAATGCCAAAATAGTTTTCTTTAAATGAAAGCAATTCGAACACAACCAATAACTGTGACAAATGAAACAGTACAGCGTTGCTGTAACGTGGCAATAATTATGGGACAATATTTTCATATCCGCTTACAATAAACAAAAGTGGAAGTTTCTTGGAGATTCGTATGGTTTTTATAGCATAAATGGGCGAGCACAGGGGAATAAATTAATGAACACTTTCTCGGTAGAGAAATAATTCTTACATTAATCTGTTCAATCATGACACAGTTGAAGTACTATAAAATTAAGATGCGACAGGCTGAGTTCTGTGAAAGGTTCTCAAGAGACCAGAGAACGTTAGGAAGATCAACTTTCTATGCAGATCAGCAGACAAGCTTTGTGATTTAGCTACATATTCTTACAAGCTTAAGAATTGGAAGCTTCATTTGCGAACAGGTTCGCATTCTTTTATACTTAAAATAATAAATGATTGTTTTACTTTTGTCGTAATTTAAACATGTTAACAATTATACAAGTATCTATTATCTCTTCATCTGAGGGTACCTTATCTAAAACTTATTTAGTTAAGTTGAGACACCAAGGGTTTATTGAGTTTAACACCTTTTGCATTAGGTAACAAAAACAACCTCATACAGCTTTAACGTAACTTGATGCCCTCAAAGCGGAAATATCAATAAAGGAATCAACCAATGAGATTAAATTGGATATAAATCGGTAATTATTTTTATAGAGCCATTTTATTTTTAAAAGTACAAAATCATAAAAACGATCTTGTAAGATTTCCATTATTTTCATTTTTTTCTTTCCACAGGGTCGTTAAGAGACATATTTAAATATAAAGTCATTCATAAATTAATATAATTATTTTATCTTTAATCTGCAACACATATTTTTTTAAACATATGGGCAACTATATTATAATAACTGTTCGTATAATCTCATTACTATGAATAGTAAATCAGTCATACAATTCTGTCAACTTTGCTTTTATTCATTCTTTTAAAAATTGCTTTATAAAAATTTTGTTGTTTGTACACTATATTTAATTGATTCGTATTAATTTTGAACTTTTATGTTTTGAATGTTGTTTATTTAGTAATTATAACCTTTTTGATAACATGTGAACATATACATGCCAATGATTTTCTTCTCTAAAATTTATTTAGTAAAGTCGGTATTACTAAGGACTGACTTATTTTTCTATTTTCATTTAGTCTAGCCAGTCTTTTCTTTCAGGCTCAGGATATACATATTTTTTTCTAAATTGGGATTATAAACTGCTTTGAATAAAATTGCATACTTGTATCTTTTATGGAAAAAGTCGTGTATGTTGGCATTTTCTACAAATGGAGTTTGTGACAACAATTCTGATAAAACGAACTTTAGGGAACACCTTTATGCTTGTTTGGTGTCACTGTAATGGACAGAAGATATTTTTTACTATTTCTATTTGTTCTTTTGTGTAGAGCACCATTGCATTTATACTCTTTGATCATTTGGCTACAATGTTCTTTGATCACTATAATGCGCATTTGACATGCAGAAGCTATCAGTTCAAGTGTCATTTTTTTTACATTTCACAATCAGTCATTTCCTTCATTTTGTTCTGTGAACGTCGCCTCTTGTCTTTTTGATCTTTGTTTTGCTTGCCTTTCCTTTATAACTTTTTACCCAATGACAAAATTGTTGTTTTCAAAATGATATAGAGTATGTATTTAATTGCTTTTTAAATTCTGAAATTAAATGTACAAGAGAATAAGCCATATGGTTCTAAATTTTATATATATTCGCATATTTAACCTGAAAGCTCTTAAATTATTGTTAACATAGTATGCTTTTTTTGGGTCTATAGAATATGTAACAATCTCGAAACAAGGTGATCATTCGAAACCATTAATCAGGACAAAATACCATGAAAATTGCAAACTCGATTTGATTTAGTCTGTACATGAGGGAGAATGATTAAGTGCAACATTTCTCAGACTCACAGCCCCTAGCACCGGCTTGAGCGGTACTCCATTCTCAACACTTAATAGTGCTGGCATCAATGATCCCGAAGGACCAGAAAAATATTACAACACTGAAGTGAAGTACGGGGCAAAATGTTACAGAACGGCTTTTGGCACATGCCGCTATGAAGTATTAAAATCTGGAAACAAAGTGATTCTCAAAAGCATTAAGGCTTTCAAGCGTATCGTTTGGCGAATTGGCAGAGAATTATTGTTTAGTTGTTTTGTTAATATTTGTGTATATTATCGTAGTGTATAAGTCTAAAACAATTCTGTCAATCTTCTTTTATGCTACTTTTCTCTGATTGAACATAAAATCGTATGAATTTTCTTCAATATTGTAAGGAAGCAACATCGGCAAATTATCATATTTACAAATGATTAATGTGAAAATTCTGCAAATATTTTCGTCTTTTACAAATGTTTTAATTTGTTGATTTTTTTATTGTTTTCAAAGTTCTCTCCCAATGTTATTAAAAAGAGTGTTAAATAGTTTGAAACAATTTGTTAATAACCACAATTCCATATTATCATTTCAAAACAAACATCGAGTCATTAATTATATTCATATTTGAAGTTTTGCAACTGATGAAACCTATCTGAATTATCTTTAAAAATAAAAGTAATAATTTGGCCTGATTAGTGTAAGGACGCTGTCTCGTGGGTGGTTTATATAAGCTTCAAGCTTCCATCACAATCGAGCTCAATTATAAATACATAATGTTCAAACTAATTATATGTACAATAATTTTTCAATATGCAAAAGCGACAGTGTGAATGTTTGTGATCAATATTAAAAAAAAACACGGCATTTATTTGTCATTGTATAATATATGGGGAACTTGTACTCATGAACTCAAGAAGTCCCGTTTGTTGTCAGCGACATGCCATCCTCCTAGAGAAAACTAAAATTGTATTACAAACGACAAAAACCTATAAAAGACATAGAAATAGAAATGATTGCATATCTTCATTTATTTAGAAATTTGCATAAGAGTATTTCAAATTGAATTTTGAAACAACTATTAAAAACTATTAATATACAATCTTAATAAATTTAATAAACTTTCTAGCTATAGCAATTGTCGTGTAACGTACACAGGGACAAAACCTAAATATAGTCTCTCTCCGTTACGGTAGAGAAATAATTCTTGCATTGATAAACTGCCGTGCTTAAAGCAGACGCTTGCTGTCTTAATAAAGTTAACGCTTGATAAATCAAGTTAGAAACGAATGTTGGCAGACATTTGTAACACGGTCTCGTGAGAACCGTATACATTAAGAAGTTATATTTTCTAAGAAGTTAAGCAGACAGTGTTTTCTATTGAGTTACGTAATAATTATCAAGGGATCAATGTGTAATAATTTGATTAATAGTTTTGAGTACATATTCAAATTATGCTTACAATCTTATATCTTTTACATCTAATACTACACCTTTTTACTTCTATATACTGATAATACCTTTAACGTGTTTTTGGCAAATAGCATGTTTATTTAATTCCCCACTTCTATCATATTTTCGTCATCGTTTGAATGATAGGAAACATATGGTTTTATTATTCGAACGTGTTACAATGAATGTTAACCGTTGGTTTTCAGAGCTTATCCTCCGTTACAAACATACCTTAATTAATGTCATAAAGGTCTACAGAAGTTCACAATATATTACTTGTCCTAATTCGCTTATGATTGAAATTGGAGTTGTAAAATTTGTTTGCATTCTAACATAAGCTTGAAAAAAACAAAATATTCTTCATTCCGGTGTATGTCTATTGATATTTATTTACTCTTACCTTTAACTTCAATAACAAGAGATTTCATGCAAAATTTTACTTAAATATATCCCTTTGTTAACAAATACACTGATGCAGAAGTTGAATTCTAACTGTAGTCCGCTTATTCCGATAATTCGAATTAGGGTCATGTAAGGATCCTTGCAAGCGCGTATGTTTTCTTTTACTTTTAAGTTATATCTTTGAACAATGCCGTGAAGATTTGTGTTCAGTTGTTCGTATATATTATCAGCGGAGTTTCTTTCAGATGTAGATATCGTTCACATAAGATCACTGCATCGGTTACTTTTTCGCTGGTTATAAAGACAAATGCTACGAATTACCGCTTGTAAATATCGGGTCACTAATGAAGTGTTCCTTTCATTTTGAAATACAAGACAGATTAAACAAAATGATTATTGAACCAAAGAAATAAGTGGGATTAAAATGCTGTAATCAACGTTTTATTATACATTAACAATATCGTTTGATAAAAAGAAATTTACAAGAGCCGATGTAAACTGTCATTGAACGTTAATTTACTAATTCCGCCCGCTTTTTTATCGTAAAATATAAAAATGTATATCAGACAGTTATTTCTACAATAAAGGTATTGACTGTTGACTAAACTTGTTTTTAATTGAAGGCTTTTTATCACTAAAAGGTTTATCGGAAATCCTTCATTAGGCTTATATTTTATTGGATTTTTACACGAAAAAATACAATAAACACACCTCCGATTGAACAACTTATCCGGAATGTAAGGAGTAAGTTTTGTTTTTTAATTTTATAATGATTTACATTATTATACTACAATAACTATATACTTTTACAGCGTTATGTTTTTTTATAACACCTTTGGCAACTGACTGCAAAATCCCTTTAAATAAACCTTAGTCTGCACATAAAAACACCATCTAATTATGCCAAATTGTTAGAAACCCCTTGATGCATGACAGACTTATGGACCTGACAAGACTTTTAACTTTACACATTAAAAAAATATTTGTTCAAATTCCATGATGTAGGACAGTAATTTGCCGGATAACAAATAAAAAACTGCTGACTTATGACCTTTACATTTTACCTTGAAGCTAATGGCCTTGGCATAGTCATTACACACTGTGTCATCGTGCTTTACGTTTGTGCTAAAACACCCTTCATGCATGACAGAGTTTTGGGCCTGACACACATAAACGGACGGGCGGACAAAGGTAACACTATGTGACTCTTGCTATTATCACCGCGGATGCATAACTTTATTTATTTCTCAATAGCATCAATGATGTATGAATTTGCAACTTAAGTTAAAGCGGTATTACATACTAACACGAAAGAAAGAAATGGAACTATTCATATGTTAAATATCTGGAAATAATCTGTTAAGTTTACTTTAAAATCGAATAATCTGTTAAGTTTAGCTTAAAAACGATTATGGAATTTCTCAAATTTGATTACTCTTAAACATTGAAAGAAGATTGATTTTACTCAAGTGAGATATAAAACAAAATAAAATGTTCTTAACCGATAGAAATAAAGAGATAAATATAGATACATGTAAGACCTAGTAGTTGGTGTTTAGTTTCATTTCCAAGAATCGGTCATATTACTTTTAGGACTGATTTACTAAAATTGTTCCAGAGAGGAAAATTGATGTATTATTATATATATGTGTCTAGGAATAATAGTCAACACTTCTTATACCCTTTATCTATTTATCTTTTTCTACGCTTACGTTTATTTTAAATTATGTAATTTTCATACAATCCATCATTATATATTAAGGAAACATGATCATTTTATCATAATGTTGTTTTTATAATAAATCAATATTAATTAATACAACACTGAAGTGTTTAAAGAATACTGTTAATAACAAAAATAAACCAAACCGATGTAAAATAAACATATCCCCGAAACGCAATTTTCGAAACAATACTGCGAGTAAATGCGAAACATATATTTTAAACAAGCACAATATAGAAATTAAATAAAGACGTTTACACTTATCAATAAGCAGTGACCTGCAAACCATTCTTCCGTTCTTTGGAAATTACAAACTCAAATAATTACTTAAAATTCGTTTAATGCATTGACTTGCTTTTCAACTGTAAAACAAAACTGAACAAAACATTTAAAGTTCAGTTCGGTTAACTAAACGTTAAGCTCTTTAACGCCTCGTTAACTAACGAAAATTTTAACATAGCTCTGAACAACGCAATTTTTGGCATTTCGTTAGTTTACCAAACTGTTAAAATTTAACAACTGTTATGTTAATTTGTTCACAAAAAGTTTTGTACAACTGGGTCTATGTATCTGTCACATTCAATTTATTTTAATGCCAATTTTATAATCTACGTGTTTATTTTTGATAACTTGTTTAATATGTTTCATGAGACATATTCACCATATTTCAGAAATGAAATAATTATTATTTTAAGTATTTGTTGAACATTTTTTAATATTCTTTCTTTTCACACGTTTTTCTTAAACATAATGCAAGATTTGTAGAACAAAAGATGGGCTAAATAACAGCGCAGCCGCAAGTTATAGTACACATTTGCTTATTGAAACTGATGCAAATATTCCATCTTTTTATTAACTCTTGTAAATACGATAAATACATGTAACAAATTACCACAATTGTTTTGTCTCGTCGATGTCTCCGCTTCGCTTTGATTGTTTAATGATATCCTGAAAGCAATTCAATTACTAGCTTATCTTTGTGCAAGAAAGTTATTGCTTTGTTCTCATTTGTGAAGATGAGTTTAAATCTTAGCGCGGTTATCATTATTCATATGAAGTGTAAAAAACATAATCTATATGTCTGTAAGAATTAAATTGTATTTTATAGTTTTTTACTGTTCGTCATTGCTATCATTCTGTACAAGGTTAATGTGTATTTTGTAGTTAAATTAAACTCTGAATGATGTGTAAAATAACTTTCAAAAGCAATAAAGAAACATTAGTAAATATGTTTATAAAACCCTTCCTGGTTTACGTTTTTTGCAAGTGCTGGTGCATTATTTTGTTCCGATTTCATTTCGTTAAGATGTAATATGTGCTGGCTATAGTCGTTATTCGTATTATTTGACTTTAAATCCTCTGCCACAGTCAAAATATACTAAGAGCACCGATGTGAGCATAGTTTGGCCGCTTCAGCATTGGTGTCATATTTTCTGCAGAGGCTTTTGAATTGTATTTAACCCCGACAAAAAGCGCAAACCTTGGGCATGCTCAAATGAAACGCCGTCAGTCAGCCTTTTGATAAGAGTCCAGCAGTTTTCTGTTATGATGCTGTATAGGAGCAGTGATTTCAACTCCAACGCCACATATAAATAAGCTCCGCAAATGCGCATACTAGTAGTTGTCATAGTTCAAACTACGCTGATAAAAGCATTTTTCTTGACCAACAGGTATTAAGTCCAAAATGTTGCTACGTACCTCATCTCAGCTTTGTAACTATAATATAACATGTTTGTCCATCGAGAATATTGATTGCAATACTTTCTAATGCTGGTGATTAGATACCACTGACTAACCTTTTTATAGATGGTTATATAACCCTCGCCTAACGGCTCGGGTTATATTTACAAATAGTCGTTTATATAGGGCCATATAACCTGTCAACGATCTTTATAACTAATAATATAACATGTTTGTCCATCGAGACTATTGATTGCAATACTTTCTAATGCTGGTGATTAGATACCACTGACTAACCTTTTTAAAGATGGTTAGATATCTTGCACTTATTTTTGCGTCTCACAAACAGACTCAATTAAACTTCTAGCAGTATATATTGTTTGTTGTGTTTCATGACCGTGTATTCGTCATAAGCTTCATTGGTCGAACAATCTTTTTGAAATTAATAAAAAATAAAATCACATGTAACAATAATAGTTTTTATGCTGCAAACATTTTATATTTTCCAAACTGTAATATATTCGTCATCATTATCTTCTGTCGCTGTCTCACAATCTCACACAAATTTCGATGTGATAATTCACATGATAACGTTTTCTATTATAATTTCAAGGTTACTAGAATTGCATTTTAGTGACTAACATTTGTCGACATAACTATTCACCATGCTTAAGCTTTTGATAATTAAATATCTTAAAATACTTTTAGTGGCATAAGAAATAGTTCATTGTAACACTGTGTCTTATTATAGGGATACGTTATTTTAAAAGAATTATAAAATAACAAAATTGTACTTTTCGTGTTAGGTTTAAATCATTATTCAATCTCATATTAAGTTATATTTGAGACATATTTTAAGCCGACAAAACATAAAACTATACATTGCCATGCTTTATTTTTACTGTTTCTAACATACATTTCATTCAATGCAACAACATCTTTTGTGATTTTTCTTATATCAACTACCTACTTAGCCTCAATTTTAGTTCTTATTATGCACATATTTTGTTACCAATCGATGACAAACGTTGCATCTTGTTACTAGGGTAACTTTAAAATTATAATAAATAACCAATTATCGTAATTGTTCCTGTCTTGTCAACATCTCCGCATTGATTTTCGTGTAATAATCTGAAAGCAATTAAGTTACTTTATTATCTTTTTGCTAGCAAGGGATAGCTTTGTTCCAGATTTTAAAGGTTCATTGTATCATAAGATTATTTTCAATTTTTCATATGAATTGAAATGAAAAAGCTGCATTAATTGGATATACATGAATATGATGTACATCCAAATTAATGGTCATTTGTTAAAAAATAAGCAAAAATTACAATAATCGTAGAGTTTAAATGTCTTTGATAAGAAGCATTTGATCTACTTGAATATCCATTCAAGACACAAACGGATACTAACATTTTCTTTTAAAAATAAATATGTTAAGATGGCAAACATATTCTAGTTTTCACTCTGGATGATCGTATATACATGTATTTAGATGATTTACAACACTAAATCAAACCCAAACATCGGATAAACTGTCTGGCTTAAATTGAACATTTTTGGATTACAACACAATAAAGTACAGGGAGCATCTCAAACGTAATCAATAATCACACTTTTTGTGACAATGAATCCTTGGGGTACAGCGTGTGGTGAGGAAAATGAACTTGTAGAAGAACCGTGCCAATAGGGAAATAGATTAAAAAGATCGTGAATTGCAATCATTTGTTGTAAAAATTTCATTTTATAAATTCTTTAAGTTTCTCCTCCCTTCCAAATTTGAAATGAATTTTTAATACAATAATCCTTACAAACATAGTTACATTGAAAGTGTTATTCTTTTATCATTGATAACATGAAGAATATTGAAAAGAAGCACGTTTTGACACAAAACCGACACGTTAAAAAAGGTTTTCTTCTTAACTAATCTCTGCGTAAGGTTGCGTTCATTGAACTCCGCCTTTCCTTGTTGATCTTGTTTATCATATTTTAGAATTGTTTTAAAGTAACATTTTCTTAATCTTATCTGATTATCTAACTGACGAAATAAATCGACAAATTTTAGGGAAATGCTATATCGGCAGTCTTGCAAATAACGAAAGACATACAAAATATGTAAGTAAAGTTTCGACATTGAGAACCTATTCACACTCAATGCAAATTTATTGAGAAAATCTTTGTTTGGTGACTGTTCCATGTTTTGGTATGGAAAGAGTTCGCAATCGTTTGTTATTTTGTTATTATTGCAGTAATGACAAGTTTGATGTTTTGTCCATCAGTGCAAAGATAGGTTTAATTTTGTATTCTAGACATTTAATGACTGTTGATGCACATAGTGCAAGAGTTATATATTTGATCTCAAATCAATTTAAATTTGTTAATCTATGTCTTTTTTTAGAACAACTCATTTATGATATTTCTTTTCAGCATCGAAGTTTAAATAGCATTTAAGCTCTAGGAAAGCATTACACATTTTATTTTTTATGAACACTTAATCTAATTAAATAAGGACTGTTAATTTCATATTTAGTTATGTTGTAAATTCAAATGCGCTGTTTGACTTACGAAACGTCTCTATCGAATTAGGATATTTCAAATGACGCTTCTTAAAGCTATCTTTGGGTTACATCAAAACAAAAGGCGATATGCATTTCGGGTCAGTCGTGACGTAACTAACGTTTAGTTTATTTCGTAACTAACGTTTAGTTTATTTATTAGGTAAGAAAACTCAGTAAATCAAGATTTTCATGGCATTTTGCAGACAATCACGAAGTCCCTTCTGTTCAATGAAAACAAAAATAATCATGTTAAAATTGCAGACGCCGTTAGATCTTAAGTCTGCTTATATGAGAAAATGAAAGCAACATCAAGTCATTTTGAATTTTAATAATTGAATAATTCTAGCAAGCATAATGTACCTCTCGACTTCCTTTCATATTCTACTAAATGTTAATATTCTATAATCTTTAGTATTGTCTGGTTTAACATATTGTAAAGTACATTGATTGAAAACTTTCGTGTGCTATGTAATTTTAGTAAGTTATAAACTAATAGTATTTTAAAGCAGTCGGAAACATCGTTTACAAAATGATAGACAAGAATGTTAAAACTGTTCAATTGTTGCGTGTTTAATTTGTTCCAAGTAATATTAAATTATTTCAATTTTTGTTTGGGTATTTTCTTGTCATGCAACCTTGTCTTATGTGAGAAATCAGTTTCACTTGATATTGTTTAGCGGTTTAGCAAGCAACCACTTTATGAATTCTAATTGAAAACACGTTTTCAGGTACCATCTAGCCGAACAAGGTTCTTAAATTGAAAGCTTTTTTTACAATGTATTTAGTGTTATTCGTGTCTCTTTTACTGTTGTAATATATAAGATTTGACTTCAGTTTATATAATTATTGAAATCGAAAGCTTTTTAAAGATTAGTTTTACAAATTATCAAAGTGAAAAAAAAATTGAGAAACAAAGTTATTTTTTTATTATGTCTTGTAATAACATTTTCTTATCGGCAAAGTTAGGAAAATATAATAAGCTTATTTCGTATGACTGTGTTAAATTGTTCTTAGGCATACAGAATTTATTATTTATTACGTATGTTCGGAAATAAAAGGTAGCTAACAATCAACAACCACATTTTTTTCCTCCGTCTAAAAAAATTCGGGTATGTTTATACTTGTAAAAATGGGAGATTTCCTATTGATAAAAAGTGATATTGTCAATAACATCTCGCCATTTTCCAATATTTCCGGATAAACTGATTTTTTTAAAATGTACTCTCCTCTTAAACTTAATATTGCTTTTTTATTTACTGAATTAACAACATATTGATGGAATAGAAAAAAGGGTATTTATTGTTTCAAAGTCGACCTCGTTTTATCTGTATATCTACGACGCTTTAGACGCAATTTGTTATTGTAGAAAATGTGTATTCGCTGTGTCAAATTACCATCATAGTAAAGTGGATATTATCCCAATCAGTGTCATTCATCTTTCAAATGGATTGTGGAATCTGTACGTGATATCGGCCTCTAAAATGAATGGATGAATATGTACGCCTTATCTTGCAAATGTTTTTCAAACTGTCTAAAACTAAATGTATGTGCTCAAGTCAAATAATTAATATTTATAATAAATTTAAAAAACCTTTATCACTGATTTGATTAAAATGATGATTCATTTTTTTTAACTTCTGAAACTTTTGTGTGTAAATTCAATTGTATTAGATCATCTTATTTAACTCGTCTAACTTGGGCTGCTTTGGTTCAAAACCTCAAAGCTCGAATACTAGTTCAGTTGTATCAAATGACCACACTCTTTCCAATATACAATCAAGTATAATAATTGATACCCATGAACTTAGAATTAAAAATACTGATAGATAAATAAGGAATATATAAGTTAATGTAAATAAAAAAGTAATAGTAACAGTTAAAAAAAACATTATTATTTTAGCAAACACATATTGCTTTTTAATGATGCTGTTGATCTCAATTTATTCGCCTGCAGTGGTTATTCCTGTATAGCTTATGCCTAAAAGGTCAATATAAACTTAAAAGAACGGGTCAATATTTATTCAGCTTGAAATAACACAACGACCTACAGACTCAATATTTCAGCTCATACTGATTATAATAACTCGCATATCCAAACTTCGGTCATTGAAAGATAAGTATCGTTATACCTCTCTAAAAGGATTTTTTCAATATTTAAAAGTTGACTAAATATTGACAGATGAAGTTAACTTTATTTTATCCCCACATACTCTTTAAGACTTATTGTCACAAAAATAGTACATGAATGATGTACTTGACTTTATTCAAATGGCAAAAAATAACAACAAAGAAGCAATGTAATATAACGATAACAAAAAGCTATATCTATCGTAATTTTGTTCAAACGTATAACTATTACAATTATATATAGTTTCGCAGTAGTAGTATGTCAATTTAAAATTGTTTACACAGAAACTGCTTTTATAATTAGAAGAACGTTTTCGTTTTTTACGATTGATGTAGGTTGGGATGCGGTGGTACTCTCAATATGACACATGTTATTGAAAACAAAAAGTCAAATAATTCTAAAAGAAATGTCCTTGGAGATTAAATATTACTTCGAAATCAAAAGAGTTATCAATTTCAATTTGATAGACAATAAGAATAACAATCAAAATGTTATCAAATAATCAGATTTTTAAACAAGTCTTTTAACAGAAATGGTTAGAAAAAGCTGAACATTAGATGAAATGAGTCTTTTCTTTACATGTGCGTCGAGTTATTAAAGAATGAAAATATAATTGAATGTATAGTTTTTTGATAATTTTTAACACGTCTACGATGTTCTTCACTTAACTCACATCCCCTGACTCTGGGAATCAATGTTTCAACAGGTGTGAATCTTAATTAGCTCTGAGATTAATCTTTTCAGAAACGCTTTCGATTTTGCTTGTTTATATTAAGTAGGATGTTCTATATTTGTTCGGAGATTATTTAAGAATAGCTGACAATTAGTGTCTACCCTAACACCGTAAATAACACCAAAACAACATAACATGTATTGTCAGAAAAAAAAATGAAGGACTTTTTTATCAGACTTCTAAGTATTTCGGACATTTCTTTAGCTAAAAATTGACTCCTAAATTATGTGTTTTATAAACAAAGCGAACAATAAATATGTGCACTATAGATCAAATATGAGTGAATATGTTGAATATATTTATTCTAAATACACCACTTGATAACTTTTTATCTGAGCATCATTTTATTTCAGTCATTCTTGATTTGGGACTAGTTACAAAAATGTCTTATTTACAGCATATGTTTGTTTACTAATGACTTCAACGATTTTCTTGCCTGTTTATCAGATTTATAGATTGTTAACTACTTAAGAACTTAACAGTGTTAAGTTGATATGAAACAGTTAATATACGTTTTCAAAATACGTTTTTTCCTGGCAACTTAAATATTATACATTCCGTTCATTTATGAATCCAGCCTAGCAGCATTGCTTACATGGCTGCTTACTGCGTCTGATACAAATGTACAGATTACAATAGAATAGAGAAAAATAAATCTCTAAAGAAAGCCTAACACGTCAAAATTGAAAGATTTGAAGCATCGGTTAGATTGTGCCTGTTTATGAATGGAAGTTGTAATTGCATGCTAGACTCTAACACCGGCTCAGGCAGAATCCAAGATTTAACATAAACTGGTGAAAAATTTGAATTTTGAAACATCCGCAGACAGTGGTAATTTTGACACGTTAGTGCCGCTCCATGAAAAGCGGCATGTGGTCCCAAAGTAAGAACAGATAAACGTTGTTTTAAATACAAGACTATGTACATTAGTGGACATATAATCTTTAATATATACTAACCTTCTCTTGTAAAAATGTAAAATGTTAAAATGTTGCATAAATATTCTAGTATTTTACAGTAATAAGGATTATAAATTCTTCTTCTTTGAAACATCATTAGGCACAGACTCTTGCCTGTGTGGGATTGATACATTAATGTGTTTATTGCATGTTGTCTGCTTCCTTTTTTCAGTTATTTAATGTTGATTTACACGGAGATGATATAAAAATGCAATAAACGCGTATCAAACAATGTAAACTTTGTACTTAATCATGCAAATGATTGATTTCTACACTAGTTTATATACTAAAGTTATGTATTATATATTCAATTATTGGGAAAAATTAATAATTTGTAACATATTGTAAAAATTTGTATTGTTTCTTAAATAATGTGTGGCTTAACAAATACAATCTGAAAAGAAAGTCAAGCTCATATTTGTAACAGGAATGAAATTTATATGTGTCATTTACTTTTATCTGAATCCCGTCTCTAAATGAAATGAGATTACTACATGTATATAATCACTGAAAGGAAACATTGTTCGAATTTCAAAAGTCAATGGCAATGCCATGTGACTGTGGGATTGTTAGTTTGAAGCAGCGCATGTTATTTTCACATATGAATTTCCATTGATTATCAAAATATTAAATAACGTAGTATATGCATTGTATAAAATAACTGACTTTACGTGACCCGATAATATATGAACCTTCAACTTTAGGTGTAGTCGTACTAGACACTAACAAAATTTTAGTTGAAAGAGAGATTAACACTCGTTTAATCTAGTTTAAAATCGATAATTGAATTTTTCGAAAATGGTTACTCTTTAATATTTACAGAAGATTGATTTTCTAAAGTACTCAAATGAGATATAAAACAAAATAAGGGACTCTTAACAGATAAAACAAAGAATAAATACAAATTGAACAAAACGTTTGTGTCTAGTTTCATGTCTAAGAATTGATCAGAACTGCTTTATTTGTGTAAAGAATAGATGTTGATATATTTGTGTCTAGATCCACGTCAACGTTTCTTATCTATTATGTTTTAGTATGTAGTACGTCGACATTTGTTTTTATTCACTTTCATGTAAACAAAATCTACTCTAAATCAAGAGACTGACATGAATTACAATGATGTTAAAAATACTCCACAAAAACTGATGTAGTTAACAAGTATAATCATTGCAAAATATATTTTAAAAACGATGCAGGTTATCTCGTTAGTTGTTTGTCTAAATGAAAGCAGACGTGACAATAAGTACGTATTTGATTAAGCATTTTATCCTCAAACTGTTCTTCGTAAAATAATTAAACACAAATAAATCACTTTGAATCCTTTTGGTTCAACGACCGGCTTTCATGCTGCAAAAAATATAACAAGACATTTAAAGACAAACAGATCAATGAAAAACATTTGAAGCGAAAAAATTGTTCTTGTGACAAAAACAGTCTGTTCGATGTAATTGAATAAACAGATCATTCTTCATTGTATTAAGTGAATTATAAAGTTGCATCTTTTGAACACAAGCAACAAAGGTGAACTGGGATTAGGATTTAAAGGATGCGTAATATATTAAGGAGAGTGCAACTCAAATAAACAGGTTCATGGGAAGGTTATAATTTCGTGAAATAAACTATAGTGAAAGAGAGTAAAATATATTTATGTAAAGAACATGGTAATCATTTTACATATTTTTTTCAAAACACCAATAATAATACTTATGTTTTAAAAAAATTACTTAAATACTATTCTTAAATTGTAAAGTTACAAAAATAATAATGTAAAAATAACAAAACATATTGTATTATCAATGCTGCATTCATTAAATCTGTCGCGTTTTACTGTGCTATTTTATATTTACCCCTGTCAGATGTGGGTTCTAATCAAAGCCGGCTATCCAGCTAACTAACGAAATGTCGATGGTTCTACTCATGTGTCCGTTTGTGCCTGAACAAATGCACGGAGTGGAACCTGAAGTTTTCTCCACCAATAAAACTGGAAAGTCGCCCCATAAACTATATTGTGTTGGTGCGACGTAACCAAAAACAATGAATATTAATGATAATTCTCTCTGACAAAAATTACGTTTTACACTTGATAACTTCCGTAGTATTGTCCGTGTAACAATGTAACCATATTTCACGGACCATCTATTATTTAAAGTAATTATTGAACATTTTAACAAACGTTCATTGAAACAAAATGCCAAATTTACAGGAGATAACGACGTAGCCGCAAGTTTATCGTACTCGTCTGTTGACATAAATTGATGCAAAATTTTACATCTTGCTTTGCTAAAAATAATAAATAATCTGTTTCCACAATTTGTTTTGTCTCGTCGATATCTTCGCTTTGCGTTGATTCTTTATTAATAATATCTATTATTAATCTGAAAGCAATTCAATTACCAGTTTAGTTTACAAAAGATGACATCGTAGAAAAGTTAACAGAACTCGGACCCTTATACAAAAAAGGATCACTTCAATGTATTAACACGAGCCTTGAGATATCAATCGGGCAATCGGAAAGTTAAAAACAAATATTTGAAATGTTACAATTCGAGGAATGCATCGATCAAAATTACACATGGCATTTTACGAGAACCAGAACTTTAAAAAGCCAGCAAAGGCGATAATTTTCAAAATTGTGTTGAAGATAAAAACAAGATGTTCGATGCCTTTAAATTGAGTGAAAATGTAATTTATCTTTATTCAAACTGAAATAGAAAATTACTTCTGTCGAACACAGACAGGTCATCTGAGGACAAAATCTTAAAGTGATGAAAAAATTCTAAAATTGTAGACAGGAAATTGAAACGTCTAAAACATTTAAAAGTGTATGCAATTATAATTTGTTTATCAATTAGAAAGAGCGAAAAAAGGAAATGTTAAATCTGATATCATACTGTATTTTAATGATACAATGTATTTTAATTTTAAACATATAGTTTATATAGAAAAAAAGATACTCGCTTTGACACCACATTCATAATTTTTGCCATAAGTTTGATAGATCATGAAAAATAATCATTTTAAAATCAATATTATTATTATTAACATTGTGATAATGAATTCAAACATTTAATAATTAAATTTATGGTGCAGACATTTTATATTTTCCAATCTGGGATAGTTCCTTATCTTCTGTCACTGTACACAAGGTTTTTAAGTAACAAAACACACATTAGTTGACCTGGTATTTAATCATGATCAAGTTTTTTTATTATTATTTAAAGGCCACTAGTGGCACACGACATCGTTAATTGTTGCAGATGCTCTATGATATTAAAAAGAAACGGCATGAAAAGAATTTTATACTAAATAAGTTTACACTCTTTGGATAGTATTTTCAGTATTATTCATGTTAATCACTCCTCATATTAAGTTATCTTTGAGGCATCTATATACCCAGCAACACGTTTAACTATCTATTTCAATATTTTAAATTTACTGTTTCTAACAAACGTTTCATGCAATGCAACAAACCATTTGCAAAACAATTAAAGCTATTTTAAATCACCTAACTACCTAGACGCAATTGTAGGTCTGGCATCTTTTGTTACCGATCGATGTCGAACGTTGCATCTTGTTACAAAGATAACTTTAATAAATGTGATAAATAACCATTTTTCGTAATCTTTTGTGTCTTGTCAACATCTTCCATTGATTGTTTTGTTATTTCCTGAAATCAGTTCAATTATTTGCATATCTTTGTGAAAATAGGGGATAGCTGTGTAAGTCAGTGTTAAAAGCTGAATGATATCGTAAAATTCTGGTAAATAAATAAGGTTTCATAAAAGCTGACTGAAAGGTGCGATGTAGATAAATATGAAGGACATCCACAATTTAAAGTCACTGTGTCATTAGTAAAGAATGAATAGTAATGGCAATTATATGGCAATTTTATGGCAAATATATGGCAAATATCTTAAATTAGATTTAAAATGTCTTTATGTATAGTCACGTTTGAATTTCATGAATAAACACTTGCAGGAAATGTTTTTGTTTTGTTTTGTTTTTGTTTGGCACATTGACATTGAGTTCATTTCATGTTGTACAAGTTATGTACATGTAGTGAGAGTGTTTAATGATGCCACAACGCTATTAGCTTATTCGCCCCACTGAAGATGTCTGAGAGAATTATTATAGATAAGGGATAACTAGTCAAAACGAATTTTGATATAGATGATACATTTATAACAAGTCGGTCCTACTTTTAGTATTCAGTTAGCGAGGCTAAAAAAATATGTAAAAAAAACTCTTTTTAAGTACCCCGAGTAATGTAAATGATACAACCATTTTGTAAGGACTTTACGAAAAAGTTGTTTATTGAAGAAAAATTTCATTCAAAAGTTCATTTCGCGGTCTTATGAATATCTACATTTAACAATTGGTATGCTCACAGTTTCCCATTGGATTTTTCCTGAAAAATGATTATCCGACAAGAAGAGAAAAAAAAGGAAATGTAATTTGTCCATAAAAATGATTACGTTTACGTTGTTTTTTTCTTGACCTTTGTATGTAACAGTTATAACGTTATACGATCCTGCCCTGAAATACTGCTTTTACCACAAAGGGCAATTCTTCAGGCAAACAAAATACAAAAAATACGTTTGTGTGCCATTTATGAGACTTCTGACACTTGTTCATTATACACATTACTCGGTATAATAGTTTTGTTCTTGGTGTTATTTCCTAGCAGAAAATGTTTTTGTTTTGTTTTGTTTGTGTTTGGCACATTGACATTGAGTTCATTTCATGTTGTACAAGTTATGTACATGTAGTGAGAGTGTTTAATGATGCCACAACGCTATTAGTTTATTCGCCCCACTGAAGATGTCTGAGAGAATTATTATAGATAAGGGATAACAGGGAATTTCATTTAGTCAAAACGAATTTTGATATAGATGATACATTTATAACAAGTCGGTCCTACTTTTAGTATTCAATTAGCGAGGCTAAAAATGATGTCAAAAAACTTTTTTTAAGTAGCCCGAGTAGTGTAAATGATACAACCATTTTATAAGAACTTTACAAAAAAGTTGTTTATTGAAGAAAAAGTTCATTTCACGGTCTTATGAATATCTACATTTTACTTCCAATTTAAAAGTTGGTATGCTTACAGTTACCCATTGGATTCTGAAATGTCTTCTATGTTTTTTCCTGAAAAATGATTATGTGACAAGAAAAGAAATAAAACGAAATGTAATTTGTCCATAATAATGATTTATTTACGTTGTTATTTTCTTGACCTTTGTATGTAACAGTTATAACGTTATACGATCCTGCCCTGAAATACTGCCTTTACCACAAAACAAAAATACGTTTGTGTGCCATTTATGAGACTTCTGACACTTGTTCATTGTACACATTACTCGGAATAATTGTGAATGTTTTTGTTCTTGGTGTTTGTTTTTTGTTATTTCCCTTTTGGTTGTTGTTTTGTTTTGTGTTGTTTTTCTTTTTTTGTTGTTGTTTTTTTATATAATTTTATTTCATTCGGTAACTATAAGGACTAGACACTGTTTAAGGCCTATTTTCGAGCCGCCATATTTGTTCTTAAAAATTTTTGGTGTTCAAAATGGCGCAGACCGTGGGCTTGCAAGTATGATATTGGAACAAACGCATAATATTTTCACGTATGATTTGTCCATATATATTCAAAGTATTGCATTACATATTATGTGTATCGCATTAAATAATTGTAAGTGTTTCTTAACTGCACCAGTAATGTAAATCCAATTTTATTTGCAATAGTAATACACAAATGAACGAATAGGAACTAAACACTTATTTCATCTAGTGCAACTTTAATCACTTTTTAACATTTTAAGAAGACTTGTTTTCTAAAGTTCTTAAGTAAGATATATTTTATTAAACAAAATAAAGCGCTCTTAACCGATAGAAATACTCAGATAAATACAAATTAGATATACATTATGTGGATGGTGTTTACTTTCAAATCTAAGAATCTTTAAAATACTTGTAAGGACTAAAAAAATGTATTTAGTTTTGAAGAAAAAATGACGTTAATGTATTAATTTTGCGTGTATCCTGTAGCACTTCTAATCTACATTATCTATTTTTTATTTAATCTTTAAAACTGAAAATCGAGTAATTCCATTTTTCATACAATGCAACATAACGTGTAAAATAGTTATATTCTGTAAATCACGAAATATAAATGACTCAATTAGTACTGCACACAAAGTAGAAATGTTAATAATTGCATAATTATGCCCCCGCCATATAATGGCAGGGGCATATAGTGTTACCCTGTTCCGTCATTCCGTCATTCCGTCCTTCCGTCCTTCCGTCATCATCAGTTTCCGTTCATTATCTTAATAACCCTTGCACATATTGAACTCAAATTTGACATATGGATATGTCATGAGAAAATACAGGTCAAGTTCGAAATTGGTCATGGTTCGATGATTTTTGGCAGAGTTATGCCCCTTTTACATTGAAAATAATATGAAATTTTCAGTTTCCGTTCATTATCTCCCAAACGGTTCAAAACATTCAATTCAAAATTGACATATGGATATGTCATGAGAAAATACAGGTCAAGTTCGAAATTGATCATGGTTCGATGATTTTTGGCAGAGTTATGCCCCTTTTACTTTGAAAATAATATGAAATTTTCAGTTTCCGTTCATTATCTCCCCAACGGTACAACACATTCAACTCAAACTTGACATATTGATATGTCATGAGAAAATACAGGTCAAGTTCAAATTTGGTCATGGTTCGATGATTTTTGGCAGAGTTATGCCCCTTTTACATTGAAAATAATATGAAATTTTCAGTTTCCGTTCATTATCTCCCAAACGGTTCAAAACATTCAATTCAAAATTGACATATGGATATGTCATGAGAAAATACAGGTCAAGTTCGAAATTGGTCATGGTTCGATGATTTTTGGCAGAGTTATGCCCCTTTTACTTTGAAAATAATATGAAATTTTCAGTTTCCATTCATTAACTCCCCAATGGTACAACACATTCAACTCAAACTTGACATATGGATACGTCAAAGGAATGCGCAGGTCAAGTTCAAATTTGGTCATGGTTCAATGATTTTTGGCAGAGTTATGCCCCTTTTACTTTGAAAATAATATGAAATTTTCAGTTTCTGTTTATTATCTCCCCAACAGTATTAAACATTCAACTCAAATTTGACATATTGATACGTCAAAGGAATGCGCAGGTCAATTTCAAATTTGGTCATGGTTCGATGATTTTTGGCAGAGTTATGCCCCTTTCACTTTAAAAATAATATGAAATTTTCAGTTTCCGTTTATTATCTCCCCAACAATATTACACATTCAACTCAAATTTGACATATGGATATGTTTTTGGAATGCGCAGACCAAGTTCGAATCTGGTCATGGTTCAATGATTTTTGGCAGAGTAATGCCCCTTTCACTTTGAAAATGATATGAAATTTACAGTTTCTGTTCATTATCAACCCAACAGTGTTACATATTCAACTCAAAATTGACATATGGATATGTCAAAGGAATGCGCAGGTCAAGTTGGAATTTGGTCATGGTTCGATGATTTTTTGGCAGAGTTATGTCCCTTTCACTTTGAAAATAATATAGATACATCTTAGAATAAGCAGTTTAAGTTTGAATTTGGTCGTGGTTCAATGATTTTAGACAAACTTATCTTTCCTGAATGTTGGAAAAATTTTGAACTTTCAGTTTCAGCACTCATACTTTTGTGGAAATGTATATAGCCATTATGTTGGCTACAAATATGCAATATGCTATTTTTAAAAGGTTAAGACTGAATTATAATTTCAGTGCCTTGAACATTGTATAAAAATGGTTTGTGTTAACATTGAAAAGTTTTAAGGGCTTTGAACTTAGAATGAAAAAAATAATTTGTGCAAACAAATTTGGAACTAAATATTATAACATTTGAAATTTTGGCTGCATGCGGGGGCATCCGTGGCATGATGACACATTTCTAGTTTCTCTTAATATACGTTACTTATTTTCTGATTTGTTTTAAAAAGGCGAAGAGATGAACGCACATGTTACAAAGGACACGTATTCCATTTTAAATTTACATTTTATAAGCAAACAGTTTTTCAGAATATTACAAATAAACAGAGATAACTTTAAATTTTCTAAGTGCAGCGACCTGCTTTCAGGCTGCAAAACAAACTTAACAAGCCATTTAAAGACACTCAGGTGAATGAAAAACTAGTGAAGCGAAGGTCAAAAGCAATATGCTTGTTGTAATTGAATAAACGTGGCATTTTTTCTTTGTTTTTAGTGAAAACAAAATTACATCTTTAATACTCAAGAGACAAGGGTGAACTGTGGAAGTCTCTTAAAAGGTTTTAGAATTATTTTATATTTTCCGGAGTTACTACTTACTTGAACAGTATTACAGTGTTATATGAGAAGGTTATAGTAAATTTTCAAGAAATTTACTATACAGTACAGACGAAAAATATTACGTAAATAGCATAATAATTATCTAACTTTTAAAATAATCTTTGATATCTTTGATAATAATTTTGTGAGAAGCTAAAATGAACTTTTTTACAAATATATATTTATTTTAATTAACCTTACTAATCTAGATAAGAGTGAAACAAGATGGTGTACTTAATACATATTATAGTCAATGTATCTTACAAAATTTAATTATTTCTTTAGGCATTTATAATTAATTTCAAGGCAAAAAAATAATGAAAATAATGGAAATTTTACAAAATCGTTTTTTATATATTTTTTTAGAGACATATTTAGATATTAAGACATTCTTAAATTAATATGTTCCACCAAAAGTATTTTAACCATATGGACAATAACATAATGATGATTGTTTGTGTAATCTCATTGACGAAGAATAAAATTCATCCGTACAGTTGTGTCAACATTGCTTTTATTCCTACTTTTAAAAATGGCTCTATAAAAATATCTGCTGTTTGTACACTATATCTTATTAATTCATTTTACTTCTGAACTTTTATATTTTGAATATTGTTTATTTACTTACATTTTTAAAAGATACAATACATTGTAATGATTGTCTTCTCGAAAATTTATTTAGTATAGGCGGTATTTAGGATCCATAATAAGGACTTACTTATCATTTTATTTTTATTTAGTCTAGCCAATCATTCCTTTCAGGCCTAGGATATACATATTTCAGACTCACTTCAGATAATAAACTGCTTGAAATAGAATTGCATACTTGTACGCAGTCGTGTACGTTAACATTTTCTACAAATGCAGTATGTGACAACAATCCTGATATAACGAACTTTAAGGAAAGCCTTTATCCTTTTTTGATGTCACTTAAATGGAAGGAAGATATCTTTATTACTATTTCTATTTGTTCTTTTGTGTAGAGCACCATTACATTATACTCTTTGATCATTTGGCTAAAAAGTTCTTTGATCACTACACAATGTTCATTTGACATGCAGCAGCTATCAGTTCAAGTGTCATTTTTTTCACATTTCACTATCAGTCATTTACTTGATTTTGTTCTGTGAACGTTGCCTTGTCTTTTTGATCTTGATTTTGTTTGTTTGATTGTTTGCTTGCTGTTCCGTTGTTACTTTTTAGCCAATGACAAAATTGTTGTTTTACATGATATGGAGTATGCACTTAAATGCTTTTTAAACTCTGAAATTAAATGTTCAAGAGAAAACTAGCCAGTTAAATAACACAGGACTGGTTCTAAAATTTAAACATACTCGTATATTTAACGTGAACGCTCTTAAATTATTGTTAACATAGTATCCCTATTTGGTTCTATAGAATTTGTATCAAGTCTGTGACACCTGGCAGGGAATAAGTAAGTTAGCAACATCAGTCAATTATCATATTTACAAATGATTTATGTGAAAATTCTGCAAATATTTTCGAATTCTTTTACCGTCGTGAAATCGGTATATAAATAGTTTTTTGTTGTTGCTGTGTTTGTAACGTTTTCTCTCTCCCAATGTCATTCAATAGCGTATTAACTTTTTTGAAACCATTTATTTATAACTATAAACATAATATGCTTAATTAGTTCCATAGAATTTGTATCAAGTTTATATATTTAAAAAATTGAATTTTGAAACAACTATCAAAAACTATTATGAAATCTCTATCGCAATTGTCGTGTAACGTTCAAACACAGGGACAAATTTAAACATAAATGTAGTCTCGCTCTGTAGAGAAATAATTCTTGCATTGATATAAACTGCCGTGTTTAAAGCAGACGCTTGCTGTCTTAATAAAGTTAACGCTTGATAAATCAAGTTAGAAACGAATGTTGGCAGACATTTGTAACACGGTCTCATGAGAACTGCATACATTAAGAAGATATATTTTCTAAGAAGTTAAGCAGACAGTGTTTGCTATTGAGTTACGTAATAATTCTCAAGGGATCAATGTGTAATAATTTGATTAATAGTTTTTAGTACGTAATTTGCATTGTGCTTACAATCTTAATCTAGTACAACATCTTTGTATTCCTATATATTGAGTATACCTTTAACGTGTTTGCGACAAATTGCATGTTTTATTTAATTTCCAACTACGATCATATTTTCGTAATCATTTGAATGATAGGCAACACATTGTTTCATTATTCGAATGTGTTACAATAAATGTTATCCATTGGTTTTCGAACCTAATTCTCCGTTACAAACATAACCTAATATGTAATGTCATTATGTGTACAGAAGTTAACAATATATTACGTGTCCTTTTTCGCTTATCATTGAAATTGTAATATTGTAAAATGTGTTTGTATTGAAAATCCCTAAGAATTCTTCATTCTAGAGTATGTCTTTTGGTATATACCTACTCTTACGTTTCATTTAAATAACATGAAATTAAATACAAACATTTACATGAATATGTTCCTTTGTTAACAAATACACTAAAATTAAATTCTTACTGTAACCCGCTTAATCAGATAACTCGAATAAGGGTCATGGAAGGATCTATGAATGCGCGTATGTTTTCTTTTACAGTAACTTTCAAAGTATATCTTTAAACAATGCCGAGGAGGTTTGTGTTCAGTATACATCTATGGAAGAAGTGTGATCCCTCGGAAGCATTAATCACAACAAAATAACATGAAAATTGTTGGCTCGATATTAAAAAAAACTAACTTGTAGCTTATTTCAACTACTTACGAGTCATATTCCTTGAATGACCTTATCACTTATCATGATGTCAAATACAAACCTAAAAAGAAGAGTAAATACAATCTGTTGAAGTTGCTTCATTGAATTCCAAAAGCCAAAGAACATAATTATAATAATAATAATATTAATGATGATAATTATAATAATAATAATAATAATATCACAATTCTTACATAGATCATGTCGAGAACATTAAACAAAAAGGTTTGCCAATAATAATAATAAAGAAATATACCCAGAATTAAGTTGAAAATTGACTTTTGAGGCTATATTGTATCTAATTCCTGAATCTCCAAAATATATGTTCAGTCCAATTATCTCAAATATTATCAGCGGAGTTTCTTTCATATGTATATATCGTTCACATAAGAGTACTACATCAGTTACTTTTTCGCTGGTTATAAAGACAAATGTTACGAATTATCGCTTACTAATTAAGTCTTCCTTTCATTTTGAAATACAAGACCGATCCAACAAAATGTTAATTGAACTAAAGCAATAAATGGGATTAAAACGCTGTAACCAAAGCTTTAGTATACATTAACAATATCGTTTGATGAAAAAGAAATTTACAAGAGACAATGTCAACTGCCATTGAACATTAAATTACTGGTTCCTCCCGCTTTTTATCGTAAAATTCAGACAGTTATTTCTACATTAAAGGTTTTAACTGTTGACTAAACATGTACTTAAATGTAGGTTTTTATCATTAAAAGGTACATCGGAAGTCCTTCATTAGCCTAATATTTTACTGGATTTCTACACGAAAAAAATTAGATTGAACAACTTATCCGGAAGGAAAGGAATAAGTTTTGTTTCTACAGTTTATAATAATATTATACTACCATAACTACATAAGATAAGTATATACTTTTGCAGCATTATTGTTTTAATGCTGGCAAAAAGACGTTGTAAAACACACACACAAATAATATCGAGGCATAACACAGCAATAGTCAAACAAACACAGGCAACATTTTAGCACAGTTAGTCAGATTGTGAACTATCGTCAGTGGTCTAGTCTAGTGCAGCATGACAAAACATCTTATCTTGTGAAACGTTTTTCACAAATATTTTGTTTTTATTTTGTGTGCATGATACATCGTCTTATTATGCTAAACACCTTCGGCAACTGAATGCAAAATCCCTTAAAACGCCTTAGTCTGCACATGAAACACCATTTCATTATGATTGTTGAAAACCCTTGATGCATGACGGACTTATTGGCCTAAAATGATTTTAAACTTTACAACTTTAAAAAAATTAAAGAATGATCTCGGCATTCAGGCGAGGAGTCTAGGTATTGAGTATGACACAATGTGTCACCATGCATGCTACACGTTTGTTGAAATTCCATGATGTAGGACAGTAGTTGGCCGGACACATCTAAAACTGCTGACCTTTGACCTCTACATGTTACCTTGAATCTTATCGTCTAATCGTTTTTGGCCGGATAAGTTATCCGAAAACACACACGCAAACGGACGGACGGACAAGTGTAAGACTATATGACCCTTCCTATTATCACCGCGGATGCGTAACTTTATTTTATTCTCAATAGCATCAATGATGTTTGAATTTGCAACCTAAGTTAAACGGTACTACATACTAACATGAAACATGAAAGAAAAGGAACTAATCATTTGCTAAATATCTGGAAATAATCTATTAAGTTAAGTTTAAAATCGATTATGGAATTTCTCAAATTTGATTACTCTTTAACATTTAAAGAAGATTGATTTTACTCAAGCGAGATATAAAACAAAATACATTGTAAAACGTTCTTAACCGATAGAAATAAAGAGATAAATATAAATAAGACCTAGTAGTTGGTGTTTAGTTTCATTTCCAAGAAGCGGTCATATTACGTTTTAGGACTGATTTGTTAAAATCTTTCCAGAGAGGAAAATTGATGTTTTATTATATATTATGTGTGTCTAGATCTACTAGTCAACACTTCTTATACCCTTTATCTATTTATCTATTTCTACGCTTAAATTTATCCTTAAATTATGTAATTTCATACAATCTATCATTATAAATTAAGGAAACATGAGCATTTGAGCATAACGTTGTTATTATAATAAATCAATTTTAATTAATAAAACACTGAAGTGTTTAAACAATGCTGCTAATAACAAAACTAAATCAAATCCATGTAAAGTAAACATATGCCTTAAATCACGAAACACTGCGAGTAACTGCGAAACATATATTTTAAACAAGCACGATATAAAATTAAAGCGCTCGTGAGGATAAACACGTATTCACTTAAGCAGTGACCTGCAAACCACTCTTCCATTCTTTGGAAATTACAAACACAAATAATTACTTAAAACTCTTTTAATGCATTGACTTGCTTTTCGACTGTAAAACAAAACTTAACAAAACATTTAAAGTTCAGTTCGCTTAACTAAACTTCAAGCACTTTAACGCCTCGTTAACTGACGAAAATTTTAACATAGCTCTGAACAACGCAATTTTTGGCATTTCGTTAGTTAGTTAACGAAACTGTTAAAATCTAACAACTGTTATGTTAATTTGTTGAAAAAAGTTTTTAACAAATAGGTCAATGTATCTATCATATTCAATTTATTTTAATGACAATCTTATACTCAAAGTGTGCGTATTTATTCTTGATAACTTGTTTTATATGTTTCATGAGACATATTCACCATATTTCACAAATGAAATGTTATTTAAAGTATATGTTGAACATGTTTTAATATTCTTTCTTTTCACTAGTTTTTCTAGGTAGAATAGAAGATGGGCTCAAATAACAGCGCATCCGCAAGTTATCGTACACATTTGCTTATAGCAACTGGTGCAAAATATTACATTTTTTATTAATTCTTGTAAATACGATAAATAACCAATTACCACAATTGTTCTGTCTCGTCGGTATCTCTGCTTCGCTTTGATTGTTTAATGATATCTTGAAAGCAATTCAATTACTAGCTTATCTTTGTGCAAGAAAGTTATTGCTTTGTCCTCATTTGTGAAGATGAGTTTAAAGGTGTAAGCTATTATCTAGTACTGGTTTCCATTACTCATATGAAGAGAAAATAACTTTAATCGATATGTCTGTAAAAATTAAAGTGTATCTTATAGCTTTATTTTTTACTTTTTGCCATTATTATGGTAATGTACAAGGTTAATGTGTATTAAGTAGTTAAATAAAAATCTGAATGATGTAAAAAAACAACTTTCAAAAGAAATAAAGAGACATTAGTAAATAAGTTCAGAAAACCAGTCCAAAGTTTACGTGTTTTCTTTTGCAACATCTGGTGCCTTATTTTTCCTGATTTCATTTTGTTAAGATATAATACTTGCTAGCTAAAGTCGTTATGCGTATTAATTGATTTTTAATCCCCTGCCACAGTCAAAACATACTAAGAGCACCGAAGTGAGCACAGTTTGATTGCTGAAGCATTGGTGTCATATCATCTGCAGAGGCTTTTGAATTGCTTAAACACCGACAAATGGCACAAACGGTGAGCATGCTCAAATCAAACATCGGCAGTCGGCTTTTTGGTAAGAGTCCAGCGGATAACGACGCAGAAATAACTACTTCAACGCTATAGATATTACATATCCGAGCGTTGCGTGTTTCATTTGTTCCATGTTAGATTAAACTGTTTCAATGTTTGTTGGGTATTTTCATGTCATGCAGCCTTGTCTCATGTGAGAAATCAGTTTCACTTAATATGGTTTAAGGGTTTAGCAAGTAATCGTTTTATAAATTCTAATTCACCAATCGCTTTCATGTACAATGCAACCGAACACGGTTCTTAAATTGAGGGTTTTTACATTAGTGACATTTTGTACTGTTGTAATTTATAAAAGTTGACTTCAGTTTGTACGTTTATTATAAATCGACAGCTTTTTACACATCAGTTTAATCAAACTATCAAATGATAAACCAAGTTATCTTTACGAACATATTTTTATCGGCAAAGCTAGGAAAGTATATATGATATATAATTTAGGTATGTTCATATTATAAATAAAAGGAAGCTAATAATCAACAACCCTATTTTTACCACCAAATTAAGAAAAGGATTTTGGTATTTTTATTTTTGTAAAACCTGACAGACTTCCTCCTGATAGAAACTGATATTGTCAAAAACATAACGCCATTTAACAATGTTTCACCCGGATGTGCTGATTACTTTTTTGTCATATACATTAATGTTAAACTCAACTTGGCTTAATTTTGTATATTGTTTTTTCTTGTGATCAAACACATATTGATGGAATAGGAAAAATACGTATGTATTGCATCAAAGTAAATATCGTTGTTTTTTACCACTTCGACGTTTTAGACACAATTTGTTATTGTAGAAGATGTGTTTTCGCTGTGTCAAATTACCATCATAGTAAAGTGGATATTATCCCAATCAGTGTCATTCATCTTTCAAATGGATTGTGGAATTAGAACGTGATATCAGCCTCTAAAATGAATCTATACGTCTTGTCTTGCAAATGTATTACAAAATGTCTAAAAATGAATGCATGTGCTAAAGTCAAGTATATTACATTTATAATGAATTGCAAAGAGTTTGTTTTAGAGTCTTGGTTACTTATTAGATTTAAATGTTGATTGAATTTATTTGACTTCTGAAACTTTGTGTGTAAATTCATTGGTATAATAAGATCTTACCTAACTCGTGTAATTTGGGCTATCATTATAGCTTTGCCGTTTTGATTCAAAACTTGAAAGTGCAAAGACTAGTTATGTTGTATCAAAGGACCACACTCTTCCAAATATACATTCCACGAACCTGGAATCAATAAATTAAAATGATAGATAAATTAAGAATGCATAGGTTAGTGCAAATAAAAAGGTACAATCTCAATATAAATTAACACATCATAGTGAAAAGATATACTATTGTTTAAACACCACAGTTATTGCTTTTTAATGAGATATTGATCTTATTTTACCCTCCTGCAGTATTTATCGATGATGCTTGAAAGGTCACTACGACTTAAAAGAGGTTGTATAGGCCTCTTTAAACATAGTCTGTGGAAAAACTACTACTACAGCCAGATTCAATAAGATCAAAGGTCATATTTGTTATTGTTGATATAAAATGGCTTTTCCATTGCGATGTGGTTTAATTTCTTTTCAGATAGTACTTTTTTATTGGCACTAACCTATGAATTCTTAACGTTATCTTTTATTGTTATTGATTCAAGATTTAATGACCTTTTGGAAACATGTGGAATGAAGTAGTTATAGTAAATGTCTTTAAAAAAACTAGTATTTGTCCTTGGTTTGAAGGGTCCAATAAGATATGTAATGTCATCAAATTTAAACACAAATGCTACACAAATTAATGAAATTTAAATATCATTTTAATTAAAATAATGATTACTGTAATTCATTATAATTGATATATAGATAAAATAATAATGTTTAAGAAATAACAAACTCTATGTATATTTGGTAGCGCTTTCAATGCTTTCTTCGCATATCTTCAGCCGAAATTTCATATAAACAAATGACGTAACGTCATGAAAAAAGCGGGAACGTTAAATGATAACGTATTTCCCGGCAAACACAATATGGTAATTTATACCGTAAAATTATAGTATTACGGACATTTAGCATAGTCCGTACAATCTGGCAGTCAATTAATGACATTTATAAAAGGGAGGCAATAAAGTTCACATGTTAATTATTTCATGGCCACAAATTGTATGGTAATTATCAATTTTTATTGAATAAATATTATTTAATAAACGAACAATATGAGTTTCATAATTAAAAATGAAGAGATTGTAATAAATATGATGTACTTATATATAAATAACTTGTTAAACAGACATTATCATTGAGCATTTAGGTGTGGTTTCAATAATTTAATAAGAAGTTTTTCTTTTTCTTGTCTAAAAAAGTTACTTTCGCTTAATACTTTATACAGAGGGAAAATGTTAAATTTACCTCCTGAACATCAATGTAAATGTTTATTGACTTGCAACATTCTGAGTTCTTATGTGTTTGTTTGTTGCCTATGTAAAGTCATACGTTTACATAATTCATTTTTTGTTTGGCCAATATAAAACTGTTTACAGTTGTTACAAATTATTGAATATATCACATTTTTTGAAACACAGTTCATACTTTGTTTGATCTTAAATGTCTTACAAATGTACAGACTCAATCTAACCGAGTCTGCAATTCTCTTGTAATTTTGTTGTGATTAATGCTTCCGAGGGATCACTTTGTTTTCAGATTTTTTTACTGTTACAAAAGTGTATTTCATTTCCTTCTATTAAAGAAGGACATGTCTTACACCTACTCCAGTTGCATTTAGAAACTGTTGCTACAGTATTATCTTCCATGTCGAATTTTGAAGAGGTTAAGATGTCTTGAAGATGTTTTGCTTGTCTTTTACTGTTTATAATACGCTTTTTTTCTAAAAAAATGTTAATCCTTTCACTTTTTCGTAACACATTCTCACAAGATCAAATTGCTTGTGAAATATTGGAATTTTTGGGATTAAATGTTGTTACACATGGAATTACGTTGTACTTGTTGTTAGCTGTTATGTTTTCTTCAGGTTTGATGGGACCTTTCAATTTGGCTTTTAGATATTCCGTATGTAATAATTTCATCTGGGTAATTCTGATTTTTAAGTCTTTTAGTTAGGTTTGAGAGGCGCTTTTCTTGCAGTGTTTCTAATCTTACTATAGTTATGATTCTTGACGCAAGGTTGAAAGGAATGTTTAACTTTGTATGTTTCGGATAACACGATTTAAAGTTGAGGTAGTTGTATGTGTCTGTCGGTTTACTGTAGATATCTGTTGTTAAATGTGTTCCAGATTTCATAACTTATACATCTAAAAATGGCATGCTTGTTTCATAATGAGTTTTATATGCATTCAGGGTTTGGATATTTATTTTAAAACTTTGCAAGATAAGATGTATAGAGTCTTTTTAGAGACCGCCATCATACTCTAATTAGACAATACATTCGAGAGATGAGTGACATTGATTGGGATAATATCCTCTATACAATGACGGTAATTTGACACATTGGATTCACATCTTCTACAGTAACAAATTGCGTCTAAAGCGTCTCAAATGTACAGGAAAAACAAGGTTTCCTCTGACACAATATATATTTGTTGCTTTCATTCCACCAATACGCTGTTGATTTAAAACATGCAAATTTCAAAACATTAGGAAAACTATTGATTTTAATAGTAATGCATATGAAAGCAGCAAGCACTCAGTCAATAAGATTATACGCGTGAATCATTGGAAAATGAGACGAAAAGGATGTTTTTGTCAATATAAGTTTTAATTACGTAATAACTAACACATTAGTTTAAAAAGCATATACATTTAGAAACATGAAAATGCCCTAATCATGAATCAGATAGATGAAAAATATATGGCTACTGACTGAAAATAATTAATGAGGATAATCTTATTTAGCTATCAACCTCGTGTTGATTTACATACTTAATATATATTATGAGTTTGCATTATCAAAAAAAACAAAGCTTATTATATTGGAATTACCAATCAAAATATTCTTGAAACACACTCCAAATTAGATTATTTAAAGTGAATTAATAAATGAATGAATAAATGAATGAATGAAGCAACTAAAATGAAGAAGAAATAGAAAAGAAATTCAACTTAAGAGAAGTTGTTGATTATGTTAAACGATTGTTCCTGTAGACTGTATAAAACATTAAAACAATTTAATCTGACATTGAAACAAATTAATCACGAACAAATAGAATAATTCTCATTTTGTTTTGTCTGTCATTTTAGTAAATGATGTTACAGACATTTAATAGTACACTGTTACTTTAAAGTTTACTTATATTAAATCGCACGCGATATTTTCATACACTACAACTGACAATATGTTAAACCAGACGTTTCTAAAGATTTGGAAATAAGTATGATTTGTAGAACAAGAACATGAAAAGAAGTTGAAAGGTATACTATCCTGCTACAATTATACAAATATCTAAAGTAAAAGTAACTACCTGATGTTGCAACTTCCATTTCGGAGCAGAATCAATCTGATCGCGCCTGCAATTTTAACTTGATTAATTGTGTTTTCATTGCACTTTATTGATCACGTTTTTGTCGGTTTTATGTTATCAAAGCATGTACACATTTATGATAATGTTAAGCACATGTTGAAATTTGCAAAATATTTATTAACAAGGGGTATGTATATTCAAGTCTTTTTGTTATGACAACATATTTTATAGCTTATAGAAGTAAAATTATCAAATTGTATAACTGTTTTTGCACTTTCCATTACCGTCCATGAATAAGCTCAATTACATCGAGCCTGTAACATTTTAAATTTCGTGCATTCTTTAGGGGATACTTTATTACTCTCTATTTTTACGTCCAAAATGCTATGCACTACGTTTTGCTCTGGTATGTTGAGTCTGAATTAGATATTTAAGAAATCTGACTAAAGTTCAAACCTTCTCATGTGTACTTGTAGACCTTATTTTGACCGATAAGAATCACCTTCTGGTTACCTTTCAATCAGCCAAATAGTGGCCTCTTTTGCGTTTATGAAAGCGGATCGATTATATTTGTAACCGTTTTGAAACCAGGCGATTTAAACGATTTCAAAATATTACAGGTGAACAAAAATGAGGACGTATTTTTCAAAGGATTTATAAATAAGTTTTTTTTTTAATTATAAAAAATAAGTGATTGAATAAAAAGTAATGCAGACAACGGTATCTAGTTGGTTTCCTGACATTATATGTACTTTATTTCCTATTGATAAGAGACTTACATTTTCTATGTTTTTTGCTTGAGACGATTATCCTAGGGAATAGTAAATGCTCTAACGAAATTATTAGATTATTTTAAACATGCAACAGTGAAATGAATATGCTTGTCTGGTCTTTTACTCCAATAAATCTTAAAGACTATTGAACATCCCCGTTTCATCGTGGACTTTAACTTGGAAGAATGTCTTAAATATAGGCAATGACACTTGATAATTTGATTGTACAGTTGGCAAATATCGTGAGCGGTCTTTCGTAAAAGCGTACAGTTTAAAGAAACTTATAATTACAATTCATTTTCCATCACAACTGTCTAATTGTTGTTAAAATAGCATTAATAAGAATAAATCAAATAATTACCACTAAAACGTTCAATCACAACTGCCTACTTGTTGTTAAGAATAAATCTCTTACAAATGAACGACGTCATCCGTGTATCGCTTAGTGCTAGAACGTGTTAACAAAATTCAAAACTTAGCTTTTACCAACTGCCGAAGCAGAGGTTTCTTAACACTACTTAAGTAAAGTTAACATTCTTTTATAAAGACTTTCGATCAATGATAATCTTGAATTTCAAATAAAACTAATAATGCAGTCAATAATTTCTAAAACATATATAGATCGCGAATTACAATTAAATAAAAATTGAATTTAGTTGTCGACCATTGAACTAAGGGGAAGAAATAATAAACCCAAACTTAAAAAAACGACAAAGTGATTCTGTTTCAGGTTCTTTAAGTCATTGACCTGTTGACGTTTTTCTTCTTCAAGTTCATTTGCCTCACAGACGGTACTCCAGGGATTCAACATCGTAATAGGTGTGAATTTTAATTACGTTTGAGATACTCCCTTTACTGTCATGTTTATTCTGTTGTCCTCCATTGTTTAGGGAAAGCCAGAAATAACATCCGATGTTTGCGTTTAATTACTTGTAGCTAATCAGCTGGCATTACACGACCATCCACAGATAAATCCGGATGATCTAATAGTTGTTTGTTGTGTCTCGGTTGGATATTCATGAAGTTCCAACGTGACTATAGCTTAAGACATTTAAAATATGATCTAAGATAATTGGCATTTTCAACTATTTCTTTACCAATGACACAATGACTTAAAAATTGTTATGCATCATATGTATGTATTATATCTAATTTATTCAAGCGATGAAATCAGCCTTTTTAAAAGTTTATATCATATATTTTTTAACAGAATATAATATCATTCAGTTTCAAACATGACACAACAAAGCTATCCCTTACTAACAAAAATATAAGATAGTAAATAAATCCCTTTGAGAATATTACAAAACAATCAGTACAAGACAAAGCAATTACGATAATTGATAATTTATCTTTTTTAAGATATAAAATTGTGGCCTGGTAATTGATTGATATATAAATCACAAAACTCACAAAGAGCTCGTTGCACTGAATGAAACGTTCGTTAGAAACAGTTCATTTAAAACATTGTAATAGATAGTTTGACGTGTTGCTGGCTTTAAAAGTGCCGCAGAGATAACTTGCGTGAGTAACGATATAAACGACATAAAAACAGTATAAACTTAACTTTGCATATAATTCTTTTAATATGACGTATTTTTTTTTGTTATAAGACATCTGTAATAATTATGATTTATTGGCTCACTAATAGCTAATAAATCATAATAAAACCTTTTATCATCCGATAAATGTGTTAGTATGCCGCTATAATACACCAAGTTCAACGAAAGAAGAAATGAAATATCGCAGTTCGGAAAGTATAAGCTGTCTTGACCTTTATTATGATGTTATTTTTTATTTACTATCATAATGTTATGAATTTTAATATGACTGTTTTTCATGATCTATTACTGTTATGACAAAAATGTTTTGTATGTCTTGGGGCGAATGTATTTTATATATTATGTGCAATAAGATAAAAAATAAAATATCTTGTAACAGTTTTATAAAACGGTATGTGAAATACAAATTCCTTTTATGTCTTTCTATTTGATAAATCCAAATTATAATTCCGCACAGTGACTTTTAGATTTAATAAAGTTTCAACTTCCTGTCTACTATTTTTAATCACTTTTAGAAACTGTCCTCAGGTGACCTATCATGTCTATGTTCGACACATGTACTTTTCTATAACATTTCAAACAAAGATAAATTAACTTTTCATTCAATTACATCAAACATCTTGCTTTTGTCTTCAAAACTATTATAGTTTTAATCGCCTTCACTGTATATTTTACAGTTCTGTTTCTTTTACAATGTCTTGTTAAAGTTTGTTGTACATTCTAAAACCAAGTTGATGCACCTCGTGAATTGTAAGTTTGCAACTATTTGTTTATAACTTTTCGGTGACCAAATTGCTGTCAAAAACTCAAAAACACATTAAATCCTAAGTTTTCCAAAATGATCAAACCTTTGAGAACATAAAACCTTTTCTCTAGCTCACTTCATTAATTAAATGGTTAAATATCTTACACAATAAAAGGAATTTAACTTTCATTCCTTAGACTTTTTTGTATTCATAAGCACATAGAGATTGGAAATCGGGAACATGCCTTAAGCAATGAAAAAACTAAATTTCTAGTCTGTTTAAGAGACGTTAAAGTAAGCTCAAAATCTAACACCCCATAGCATCGATCAATCAGTGGTGTTCAATCATCAACATTAAAACGTATGTTGGACAAGAAAGTTTTGACAACGCCAAGATTCACAGCAACAGTTTGGACTAAGCACCTGCTGTAGCGAGAATAGATAAAAGATCCGCCACGATATGTATATAAATATATGTAAAACCACGAATTGTATGCAATAAGTGTCAAAAAGGGTAACCACTCTTGTATAAAAAGCGTTGTACCGCCCCATACTTAGTAATGTTTTTTAAGTTTTAATGCGTCGTAGCTGTGAACCCGCTTGACTCTTATCAGAAGGTTGATTAACGGTGTTTCTCAGTGTTCGCCATTCCTGAATATTCTAGGCGATTCCATCGCGTCTCCGGCCGTTATAACGACTTTATCAGGTTGTTGCAAATATAAGATCTTAACAAGATGATATCAGCAACAAATTCATGTAAACCAGTATTTTTTTCTAAAGTTATTTCCTTGTTTTTGTCTGCTTTTCTAAGTTTACATTTTTACGTATCATACTGAATTTTATTGTACTATAAATACACAAAAAAATGTTGACTTTAAAAAAAAATTTATGTCTAAGACATGTCGGTTAAAGTTAATATTGTCCAACAACATTGACCTGACACTCTTGCATTTGACCCTGTAGTCGGTATATTCCGTAAACGTAACGATCTACTTGTAAATCGATATGAATGTAAATATCTAATTGTTAAAATGTTGTAAATTAAAAAAATCTCTCTTGTGCAGTTGGTAAAGAGGTTTCGCTTTAAGAATGTAGACGTAAACTGGTAGGTTCGAACCCAACTCACCGATTTATTTTTTTATTTTATTTTGATTTTAGAATTGCCATTCTCTTTAACCTATTGCAAACCTTTTTTGTGTGTACTATCTATGTAGTATTTTAATATATGCCTTTATAGCGCGTATGCGCTAAAGCATACATGTATACAATTGCATAATGTTACAAAAAGAACCTTTGAAAGAAAGATACGGTAATGAAATAAAAAATATAATTGTATATAAAACACCACTTAAAAAGGTATTCTAAAACCAGATGTTCTGAATAAAACGATTTCAAATTAATTCTTGCAAGTAAATTTTTAAAAAAATAACGTGATGTTGGTGAGGAGTCGAACCAGAGACCAACAGATCGGTAGTCCGACATCTTTACCAATACACCACACATCACTGACGAGTGAGGTTAGCAAAAATATCGATATATTCGATTGATACTGGTCAATGTTTATTCATTTGACCTTTACGAAAGTAAATGAAGTGCCAGGTCAATATTGTTGGACAATAACTAAAATATTCTTCTGCTTATGAGTGAATAAATGATAACAAGTGTGTAATAATAACTATCAGCTTTAAACTTACCGTTAAAATGAGGTTAAAGCAATTACTTTCTTGCACAAAGATAAGCTAGTAATTAACTTGCTTTCAGATTATTATAATACAATCAATGCGAAGCGGAGATATCGACGAGACCAAACAATCATGGTTATTGATAATTTATCGTGTTTGTAAGTGTTAAGAAGAAGAAAATAAAAAAGATGTAACATTTCTCATAAATTGATGCCAACAGATACATTCAACACAACACTACTTAAATCATATATCAGTGAAATATGGACAGATATCGTACATGGAGCCAATAAATCAAGTTCTCAAGATAAAAATGTAATCATTGTGTAGCAAATTGTCATTTTAATACATTGAATAACATGGTAAAACGTAATAAATATAGTAAATGCCGGCAGCAATATATCAAACATAAATTGACAAACGCATAAAATGTTTCCTAAAAAGTATGTTTTACATAAATAGCTTAACGATTTAAGATAAATAATTTAGTAATTATTTGGAATTATATGGAATTATAATTTATCATATCATTTTTATTTTTGAAAAAATTAAAATATTTGTTAAGTTATCAACGTTAATATATTTTACTTTTTATACCTATAGTTTTTCCATGAAATCATAATCTCCTCATATAAAAAAAACTGTTCGAGAGAAATAGCAATCTCCTGAAAATATTACAAAATTTAAATCTAGTTGAGTTCAAACAAATAAAATGACCTGTTTGTTTAAACATTTTGCTTTTATCTCAATGTTAATTATTTCCTCACTATTTTTTCATTGTTATGTGTGCCTTAAGATGTGTTGATAAGCTTTGGTTTGTTTTTACATTGGCTTTTCTTTATTGATAACGATGAATTGGATGAAAATTGAATAATTTTTTTTTAAATATATTACATTAAATAACAAAATAGATAAAGCCCATTGTTATGTGTGCCTTAAGATGTGTTGATAAGTTTTGGTTTGTTTTTTATATTGGCTTTTCTTTATTGATAACGATGTATTGGATGAAAATTGAATATAAACAAATTTAAATATAATGCATTAAATAACAAAATAGATAAAGCTGATCTGAAGTGTTCAGAATTAGATCTTACTAGACGCAAACTTATAAACATCAGTTTTCTACAAAAATATAAATAAATCATTCTATAAAAGTAATTTGACCGATTCTAAGATTTGAAACTTAACTCAAACCACTAGATCCAATTTGCATTTATGTCAATATTTGTATCGGTTAAAAGCGCTTTATTGTATTTTATATTTCACTTGAGAACTTAAGAACATCAGTCTTCTTTAAGTTTGAAAGCGTAATAAAAGTTCAGAAAGTCAATGATCGATTTTAAACTGGATAAAACAAGTGTTTATATACTATTCTTTCTTTCGTATGCATTATTGTAAGTATCTTGGACCGTTTCATCTAAAGTTGCAGTTTATACATTACTGGTGTAGTTGAGAAATGCGTAATTATTCGATGCGATACACTTACTATGTTCTGCATGATGTAGAATATCAAGGGAGAATTTGTATGTGAAAATAGCATGCGTTTGTTCAAAAATCAAACTAACAAGTCCACAGTCATTTTGATATAGATGTCCATCATATTTATCTACATCGCACCTTTCAGTCGGCTTTTATAAAACCTTCTTACCAGAATATTATGATATCATGCAGCTTTAAACACTGAATAGCACAGCTATCCCTATTTTCACAAAGATATGCAAATAGTTAAACTGCTTTCAGGAAATAACAAAACAATCAATATAAGATGTTGACAAGACAGAAACAATTACCATAATTGGTTATTTATCACATTTTATAAAAGTGATCTTTGTAACAAGATGCAACATTTGTCATCGATCGGTAATAAAAGATGCAAGGCATACAATTGCGTCTAGGTAGTTAGCTGATACAAAATAACTTTAATAAATTTGCAAATGGTTTGTTGTATATCATGAAACGTTTGTTAGAAAAGGTAAATTTAAAATATTGCAATTAATAATTTGATGTGATGTTTGCTTTTAAGGTGTCTCAAAGCTAATGTAATATGAGGAGTGAATAATGATTAAGATAACATCAAAAGAGTATAAACTTAGTTAGTATAAAATTCTTCCAGTACAACTCTTCTCATCAAAAGACATCTGGAACAATAAATGATTTCGTGTGTGGCTTGTAGCCTTAAAATAATAATCACAAACCTGATCATGATGAATTATAACGTCGACAAATGTGGGAGTTTGTTACTTAAAAACATCATGTACGGTGACAGAAGATGAGGAAATACCACAGATTGGAAAATATAAATTGTCTCTACCATAAACATTATTATCATTTAATATATTATCTATTATTACATGCTTTTCGGTGGTTTATAGAAATATATCAGTGATTTAAAACTGGTAATTTCACTGTTTGAAACAGTGAAATTACCACTTTGATAATTTCACTGTTTTGAATTTAAGCCCCTTACGTTGTTTCAGTGAAATACCAGCGTGTACAGAACTGGGTACCAACTTAATGACGTGACGTCATAAATGACGTCACGTTTTATTATTATTTGGCGCGCTTTTCATTCAGTATTAGGTTTAATGTCTTTTTAAAACGTTTCTTTGCATATAATAAAAAGAAAATTTGTTTAGTTTAGTGTAAGATCGAAATATATTTCACCTTGTGAACACCAAAAGTTCATATTTCACTCGTGGCTGCGCCACTCGTGAAATATACCTTTTGGTGCTCACTCGGTGAAATATATTCCGATCTTACACTGAACTAAACAAATATCCTCTATTTATCATAATTTTGCATGTATCTCTTACTATATAAACTATTTTATTAACTTAAAAATGAAATACACTCTTTCATTAAAAAACAGTATGATATTATATTTAACAACCATTTTTAACAAATTATAATTCCACATAGAGACTTTTAAGTGTTTAATCTTTCACAAATTTCAAATCTCCCGTTTTCAATTAAAGAATTTTATCACTTTTAGAAAATGTCCTCAGTTGACCTGTCTGCGTTCGGCAGATGTAATTTTCTATTTCATTTCGAATAAAGATTAATAACATTTTCATTCAATTTCAAAGAGCATCTTGCTTTTATCTTCTCTAAATAAAATCAACACAATTTTGAAAATTATCGCTTTTTCTGCCTTTTTAAAGCTCTGGTTCTCTGACAATGTCATGTTTAGTTTTGATCGATGCATTCCTCGAATTGTAACATTGCAAATATTTGTTTTTAACTTTCCGATTACCCACTTGATATCTCAAGGCTCGTGTAAATACATGTAACTAACGACATTATAGTGGTCCTGTTTTGTATTAGGGTTTGAGATTGGTTAACTTTTCTAGCCCTTGTTGATCCACGATAATACATAACAATTATAATATAATATAAAATAGTTTTCTTAGTTTTAAAAAATCGTATTTTTACAACGATGTACAAATATAACGAATATGTTATTATTACTATTACTATATATTGTATGCTACCATGTCAACTTTTATAAGGTAAGATGGTTATTGAATTGCTATCAGATTATTATTAAACAAAACGGAGATACTTACAGCGAGACAAAACAAATTGTGATAACTGGTTATTTATCGTTTTTATGTAAGTTATAACTGCAAAGCAAGATGTAATATTTCGCATCAATTGATGTCAACAGATCAGTAAGGCTACGTCGCTATCTTCTGCAAATTGGCATTATGTTGTTAAATTGTTACATGGACCATAATATAGACGTTATCAAGTGTAAAAACGTAACTTTTGTCAAACAAAAAAATTATCATTGAAGTTCATTGTAACATACAGTTGTTATTTTTGTTTTTTCGTAGTTCCAACACAGTAAAGTTCATATGGCGTATTTTACTGGTAATGACCGGTTCCACTCCGTGCATTATTTCAGACACGAACGGGCTCATGAGTAGAACCATCGACGTTCCGTACGTTACCCGGATAGCTTTCCACAAATATAAGAATCCCTGTCTGGATTTGAACCCACAGCTAGCGGTGTGTGGGAAATTCATAAAATAGCATAGTAAAACGCAACAGATTTAATGAAGGTAGCATTGACAATACCATAAAATTTGTTCTTTTTCATAAATTATGTAACTCCTCGATTTTAGATAATTATTTTGTAATTGTTTGTAAACATTAGCATCATTATTGGTGTTTTTGAAAAAATAAATTTTGTGCATGTTTTTTACATATTTGATATATTTCACTTAACATATTTTATATATTTCACTTTCTGTATCTATAGTTTATTTCATTAAATCATAACCTTCTCATAAACCTGTTTGATTGGGGTTGCAGTCTCCTGAAATATTACAAAATTTAAATTCTTTCCTCGGTCCACCTTTGTTTCTTGCTTCTAAAGGATGAAACTTCATAATTCTCTTAATACAATGAAGGATGATCTGTTTATTTAATTACAACGAACATATTGCTTTTGTCCCAAGAACATTCTTTTCGCTATTATACTAGTTTTTCATTGATCTGTATGTCTTTAAATGTCTTGTTATATTGTTTTGCATCATGAAAGCCGGTCGTTGCACCAAGAAAATTCAAAGTGATTCATTGTGTTTGTAATTTTACAAAGATCAGGTTGTAGATGAAATGCTTAATTGCATACGTTTATATTGTCATGTATGCTTTCATTTACAACAAATTAAAATAGATAACTTGCATGTTTTGAAAACATATTTTGCAATTGTTATACATATTAACTGTATCTACTTATTGTGCAGTAATGTTCACATCATTCATGTTAATTCATGATTTAGAGCAGATGACTATTTTGTTCCTTAATTAATAATGAAACATTGTGTGAAAACAAATTTAGGCGAATTAGACCAAATAAACTAATGGATAAAGCTGATCAGAAGCGTTGACGTGGGTCTAGACACAAATATATCAACATCAATTCTCTACAAAAATCTAAATTAAACAGGCCTTAATAGAATTTTGATCGATTCTTAGACATAAAACTAGACACCATCTCCTATGTTTTATTTGTATTTATCTTTTTATTGTATCGGTTAAGAGTGCTTTATTTTGTTTGATATCTCATTTGAGTAACAATTTTCTATAAAAGTTAAAGAGTAATTAAATTTGAGAAAATTCAATAATCGATTTGAAAGTAGATTACACAAGTGTTTCGCTCCTTTCTTTCAGATATATTATAGTGTCTAGTACGGTTACACCTAAAGTTGTAGGTTCAAACATTATTAGGTCTGGTAAGTGAAAAATACGTACAGTTATTTGATGCAATACACATAATAATTTATGTATTCTAACACGATCCGTTCTTTTTCCGGATAAACATAGAAGAACCGAAAGTGTGTGTTATTATGCACTAAAATCACTGTTGACGTTTTATATTTAGACATATGACGTAATCATTTGATACATATGACGAAACCACTAAAAATACGACGCGCTGAAATAAGTACGGAAACAAAATCAGGCGCAATTTAGCTTAATATCAGATATAGCAGCATTTATTTGTTTATGTCGTGTTAGAATCGAAATAATATATCCAAATCGGTGATTTCATCGCTTGATAAAATCACTGTTTGTCGTTCGGATGCGCATCATTATATCACTCGGACTACGCCCTCGTGATATATTTCCTCGCATCCGAACTCAAAACAGTGATTTTATTGAAAATTCTTAGCCCGATTTGATAAAAAAAGTTAAAATGCTTTTCAAATTGCGGTCATTTTTCACAATAAATATATATATATTTAGAATAAAAGGAGTGAGTAAACGAAATTGAATTTTGTTTACGAGTTATTATTCTAGACCTTTATCAAATCGAACATAAATCTCGAACAAAATATTTCCTATCCTGTCATGTCAAAAAACCTCAATTTTATGTAAGTTTTCTTAAAAGCGTAGGCGTCCTCATTTTCGTTCACCTGTAATATTTTGAAATCGTTAAAATCGCGTAAACGTTTCCTGGTTCCCAAACGGTTACAAATATAATCGATCCACTTTCATAAACGCAAAAGCGGCCACTAATTGGCTGATTGAAAGGTGGTAACCAGAAAGTGACAAATAAGGTCTTCAAGTACACATGAGAAGGTTTGAACTTTAGTCAGGTTTCTAAAATATCTACAGATGCAAAACGTAGTTTATCGCATTTTGTACGCGAAAATAGAGAGTAATAAAGAATAACCCTAAAGAATGTACTAAATTGAAAATGTTTCAGGCTCGGTGTGATCGAGCTTGTTCATGGACGGTAATGGAAAGCGCAAAAAACAGTAACATAATTTGATAATTATACTTCTATAAGCTATAATATATGTTGTCATAACAAAAATGCTTGAATATACATGCTCCTTGTTAATAAATATTTAGGAAATTTCAACATATGCTTTAAATTATCATAAATATGTACATACTTTGATAGCATGAAACCGACAAATAACGTGATCAAGCAAGTGCAATGAAAACACAATTAATCAAGTTAAAATTGCAGGCGCGGCCAGAATGATTCTGCTCAGAAATGGAAGTTGCAACATCAAGTAGTAATTACCTTTACTTTAGATATTTGTATAATTGTAGCAGGATAGATAAGCATACCTTTCAACTTTTTTCATGTTCTTCTTCTACAAATTATATTTATTTCATAATCTTTAAAAACGTCTGCTTTAACATATTGTCAGTTGTATTGATTGAAACTACCGCGTGCAATTTAAAATAAGTATAGACGTTAAAGTATCATTGTACTCTTAAAAAGTCTGTAACATCATTTACCAAAATGACAGACAACACAAAATGATAATTATTCTCTGTGTGCGTGTTTAATTTGTTTCCATGTAAGATTAAATTGTTTTAATGTTATATACAGTCTACAGGAACAATCGCTTAACATAATCAACAACTTTTCTTAAGTTGAATTTCAATTCTATTTCTTCTTCATTTTAAGTTGCTTCATTCATTCATTTACTTTTAATCTCCTAATTTGGAGTGTGTTCCAAGAATATTTTGATTGGTAACGCCAAATCTAATAAGCTTTATTTTTTGATAATGCAAACTCAATATATTTATTAAGTATGTTAATACAAACGAGGTTGATAGCTAAATAAGATTTCCTCGTTAATTATTTACAATCAGTACCCATATTTTATTCATCTAGTATCTGATTCATGATTAGATTATTTTTATGTTTCTATTATATGTAAATGCTTTTTCAACTAATGTATTGGTTATAACATAATTAAAACTTATATTGACAATAACATCCTTTCATTTTCCAATAATTCACGCCTATTATCTTGTTGACTGTGTGTTTGCTCTTGTCATATGCATAACTGTTAAATTCAATGATTTGCCTAATGTTTTGAAATTTGCATGTCTTAAATTAAAAGAATATTGGTGGCATGAAAACAACAAATACATATTGTGTCAGAGGTAACGTCGTTTTTCCTGTAAGACGCTTTAGACGCAATTTGTTACTGTAGAAGATGTGAATCCAATGTGTCAAATTACCGTCATTGTATAGAGGATATTATCCCAATCAATGTCACTCATCTCTCGAATGTATTGTCTAATTAGGGTATGATGGCGGTCTCTAAATATCCTATATACATCTTATCTTGCAAAGTTTTTAAAAACTATCTAAACCTGAGTGTAAGTATTTGAAAAGCTCCTTATGCGTTATCAATTATATCTTGTTATAACTATTTTAATTAAAATATTGATTCAAGTTTTATTAATTTATGTAGCATTTGTGTTTGACAGCATTACATATCTTATTAAACCATTCAAACCAAGTACAAATATTGGTTTTTTAAAAACTTTTATTAAAACTATTAAATTTCACACCTTCTTTCCACATGTTTTACGATTTCTTCTTTTTTATCTACAGACAATAAATTTCCCTAAAAGTCCATTAATCTTGAATCAATAACAATGATAGATAAAGTTAAGAATTAATAGGTTAGTCCAAATAAAAAAAGTATTATCTGAAGAGAAATTAACCCACATCGCAGTGGAAAAGCCATTTTATATCGACAATAAAAAATATTGCTTTGATCTTATAGAATCTTGCTGTAGTAGTTTTTCCACAGACTATGTTTAAAGAGGCATATAAGACTTTCTAGGATGAGTTAATAATTGAAAAAACACAACACTCTCCTGTTTACCCGAACGATTAAGCTCTAAGTGAATAGTTTTTTTTATTCCAAATTATGAAAAACGTCCGACTGGCTGTTATGGCAGAAGGGAATGGATTAATACAATGACCGTATTGAATTACCTGAACTTTAACACTTTATATAAAAATGTCTCATTACATTAAATTTAAAGGGCAAAACATATAATAAATGAACTTTGTTGAATAATTTTCCGGAAAATGTATACAACAATATGGAACTTGTGATTAAAAGAAAGATAGCATTACCGTTAAGTATGCTTATATGACCAAAAACAGTATTTGAAAAAAAGGATGATTTTGAATTAAAAAAAACTAATTTTTATACTCATTGCATGTATGAACAATCATGACATCAATAAATAAGATGATACGCAAGTATCAACATTTTTTTATTTCCTGTTTTTGGTAATTAACGTAGACGATTATTTAAGAAATATTTTTTGTAACGTATACACTTTTGCACGCAATAATAGTCATTCACAGCAATTTGAAACTTGTCATTGATATGAACACATATTTTTTTTAAAAATCGCAGAATATTGTCAGATAATAAGAAATATCTGCTCTCCGTTTAATACTCCCTACCGTTTCTTAAATCAGAATCTTAAATTTATTTACCCAAGAACACATTTTAATTTTAAAATAGAATTAAACATGAAACAGTCAGCATAAAAACATGAAACTATTTCAATATCATAAATTTTGTTAATCAGCTTTAGATACTATATTAGCAATCGTATATAGCAATCAATCAAATAAACAAAAACGTACGTGAACATATATGCTATCAATATGAGTACATGATTTGAACGGAACAGCTGCAAAATAGACAGAAATTAGGCTTTTTGTCTAAACTAGTTATAGGGTATAAAGCTATATCTTATGAAATATTTTATAAAATTAATCAGCAATAAACTATATTGTTTCTAAATATCGATCCTTGACATAATTGTCAGATAGCATGTTTCTTTCATTTAACAAACATAAATATTGTAAGTAGAACAACATATTATTCTGTTATTTCAGGTTGGGTTTCCATCGTTAAGAAATGTGTTCGTATATATGCGCCATTCGCTTTTACGGTAATTTACTATCGTATTCTTGCACACAAGCTATTCATCTTTAAAATTAACAAACAAATGCAGCAGATATATGCATGTAGCTTTATACACTTTAACAACGACATTTTCGCAACATTTCTTTGTAATTTCAAACACGTCATTATTTTCTTCACGCTTTACCCCTGGGAATCCATATTTTCAAAGGTGTGATTTTCAATTAGTTCTTAGATGTTTTCTTTACTGAAATATTTATTTTGTTGTTTAATTTTAAGCTTGTTAGTGTTTGATTAGGTACTGAAAATCAGCCTACACAATGTGTAAGCATATCATAAATCTAGAACGACTGGTATAGCACTGTATTTATTTGTGGATAAACTGTAGCTTGAAGTAAATAATCATTTACTTTAAAGAAATCAAAGTTTTCGATTATAGATAATAATAAACTGCTTACAAATATCTTTTTTGTTAACAGAAGACTACCGTTACACTTTATATTCGCTTACACAGCAAAACTTTTGAACATTTATTTTATTTTAGATTGTTCGACAAATACAATTTAATGGCTTGAACGACTTTACTTGTCTCAGGGGCTTAAATAGCTGTAGATAATATAAATAAAATCCTGAAACATAATGTTGACTTGTATTTCCCTCAAATATATTATCCAAACATTAAAGCACTTTGGAAGCTGTAATTAGATTATATAGCTGTAGGTCGTAGCATAGTGTGTAGGGTGCCGTTTAAGTAACATTCTATTTATCTATCTTTCTAACTGTGCACTTTATACATTATCCAATTGTTATGCTAATTATTTGACTGTATCAACCAATCGACGTGTACAATATCGATGAGACTACCATGTAATCAATGAATTGCGCATTCGATTTGAAAAAAAGCAACAAACAACAAAAAAAACATTTCATTTATTTCAGAATATACGACGTATATTGTTTTATATTTTTTCCCATTTAATGCCCGCCGTCAGTCCAGCTTATAACCCCCAATCCTCAGTCGAGCCAATTTTGATACCTTATCTACAGAATCATATAATATATATGAGAACCCATATTAAAATAACCTATGTTTACCTCCTGAACAGCTCAACAGTTTAACAAAAAAACTAATTTTCATTACAATTTAATTTAGGATTCCGATTAATATCAATAACATAAAAAATTATGTAAATTTCTGACCTGTTTGAAACATTTGCTCAATTTTCTTTTAAAATGTATATTTTTAAGCCATATAGTATTCACTAACGTCACGAATCTTTTCAAGGTGAAACAAGATCTTATCTTGTCTATAAAATTGAATATATAATACATAGCATGAGTAAAAATACCGATATAGAAATCAATCTCTTGCATTATTAAGTACAAGTTAACATTGCTTTATACGTGTTTATTGCGTTTTTATATCATTTTTGTGTAAATCATCATTGCATTACTTGGGAAAAGGAATCAGACAACATGCAATAAATACATTAATGTATCAAAACCCATACAGGCAAGAGTCTTCGCAAAATGTTTTATCAAACAAGAAGAATATATAATCGTATTGACTTAAAAATAGTTTATTTATTTTACAACCTTATAAAATTTTACAACAAGTTAAGGACTTATATGTTATACTAATACATTATATATGGTGTTAATGATTTTAAATGTTACTGGCGTCCAAACTGGCTAAGTTAATATAGTAGGAAGCAAAAAAACTTTCGATGCAGCTGTAATGAAACACTCTAAAATGAAAAAGCCAGCATCACTCTGTTAATTTAATACTTTTATATGTATAATTGCATATGTATAATTGACACGTACAACTACCAATTAGCAGGATTTCCTCAAGATTAAAAAACCTAAAGCAGGATTCATCATTTAAACATGAAAAATTGCAAATTTTTAATTAAGAACAATTCGGAAGTGGGTTCATACGGTGAATATCATAAAACCTTAAGTAACAAAAGTTATGCATTTTCATGAAAGGCGGCGTATAGTCCCTTAGTAAAAAATCGTGGGCAATTAATCGAAACACAATTGGCGAAAATAAAGAAATGGAACAGTGGAACCATTATCACATAAGACGTTAAAAGATAAGTTTAAAAAGCAGACAAAATATCGTGCGATTTTCAAGTTTTCAGTAGGGAAACTGGAACCACACACCCTTGAAAAATATCATTCATCACAAAAAAGCACAAACAGCAATCAGATGTGGTATATTTAAACGAAATCCCATAACCGTTGGGTTTAATTCTCCAATCCCATTTTAATCAAATAAGAATTTTGGAAGCACCAGTTGTGATACAATACAATGTTTTCCCCGAAGATTGTATATATTTTAAAACTACTCTCCCTACTTGGGCGTTTTTAAATAAAATGTCATGACAAGACCGTACATTTTTATTTGACTAGATGATATATACAAGTCTTTTTCGATAGAAACACATAAGACAATTTTATTATGAACTGCTTAATATCATGTTGTAATTTTAAACCGATGCAACATATTATTTTGTAAATACTGACTAAAATTATAAACACATCCGTTAACTGGTTGCAAGTAGATCTGTTGGTTGCGGGTAGAACAGTTGTGCGTTTTAAGTTGTTTATCCCGCAATTAATTACTGCACACAATATCATAGAGACTAAATAAAACAAGACCATAAAATAACCCGGTTTTTAAACTGAAATTTATATTGTAAATTTTACCTGCATCAATCTGTCCTGGTCGATACATGTTAATGGGTTTGATAAAAGGGGTGTTATATTTGTGTCAAGTGAAACATAACAACCGTTATCTCGTGGAAACTACCATTTTTACTCCTATGTATATTTAATAACTGTAAACAAATACATTTTTTTTTCTTCACATTTTGTGAAGGAGAGGAGTAGTTTTAAAACCTGGTCAAAATGATTACCAGTACGATGGACAGAAATATGGTATGACAGTTATATAACATTCAAATAATAAGTTGAATGTCTTCATTCAAAAGGCGATTTTTTATTATTTTGATTTAAATCTTTAATTTGCAATTAATATTATGTTTTGTTGGATTGTTTATATATTTATACTTACATTTACATAATGCAATACTTGAATATCTTGCGTTTGGTCTGGCTATAAGCATTCATCCTTATTAAAATGGGATATTTTTTTAAATTGTTTAAATATAAAAGGAATTTTGTTAGATATATATTTATTTAGTCTTAGTCGAGCCAGCCTGCAACATTCAAAACTTTGATTGTATGAAGCCATCATGGGATCAATCTTTCACCATGGATAGATGTTGAATTTTGCTTAAACCTTAGCCGACTATGGAGATATTCAATATAACCGAGACAACATTTTCATTTTGTCGTTTTGGGCGTTGAAGCCACCATGGGATAATGAACAGGCTCAATCTAACCGAGCCTGCAACATTTTCAATTTTGCCGTGTTGGGCTTTCCTTTTATTGGGATTTATATTTTCTCTATTTTGGGCGATCGTTTGGGATTCCGTTTTTCTTCACTAGGTGCATGCAGCTTAAAAATTGTGGCTTGTTAGTAAACCGACAAAATACTCTCTCAAAGCAAGAGGTTATCTTTGTAAGGTATGTAAGTCAATGATATAGGGTGTTTCTAGGCCAGGTAAGCTGAAAACGTTGACTAAAACCATGGATATGCCTTATTGACCTCTACAACAATTACAAAAATCATATAGAAACTGGGTATAATTTTGCCCCTCCCTGAGTTTCTTTAGACTTGAACAGGCTCAATAAACCGCATCATTTTCAATTTTGCTGAGTTGAGCTTTCGTTGGAGATTCTGTTTTTCTCTATTCTATTTAGGATTTGTTTTCTTTGAATACTTGTTTTGTTGTAAGATATTGTTACTCGTATTTAAATCTTTCCATCAATGTTTAGGTAAGTCACTCATTTTATTTAGTACTTTCCCTTTAGAATTGTGTTCGATCCTATAGGAGATTTCAATAGTTTTTCAATTGGATAAAGCATATTCAATATGATTCTTACCTCATTAAGGGGCGTCCGTGTCCGAGTGGATATGGTCCTGACTTCAGATTACTTGCTTCTAACCACTGTAGGTTCGAGCCGCGCAAGTCTTCGGATTCACACAGGTGAGAAAGCTATCCAGCTATCATATATAACACCAGTGGTTCTACTCAGGTGCCCGTTTGTGTCTCACAGATGGGCCAGATGGGCACCTGAGGTCTTTCTCAACCAGTAAAGCTGGAAAGTCGACTAAACGGTAGCTTGCATTTAAGCAATTTACGAACCGGCTTAATCAAACCGAGCCGGTAACATTTTCAATTTTGTTCTTGCAGATGGTGTATTTCTCTATTTTTAGGACCTATAATGTGTTCTTGCGACATAAAACCTAATAAAACAAACTTCTGTGTAGCTTTCCTCGTTGTAAAAAAATAGCCACCTTATAATATCCACTTTACAATATGGGCGATACTGCTTTACTGAATGGAAAAATCTGCTCAAATTTTGTCTTATTGACATTGTAAACAGAAATAAAATACGGAGCCTTAGAAATAAATAACGCTGCATCATAATTTTATAAATTAAAATGCTACAAAAGCAACGTCATGGAAAGTGTATGTAATTTGAAAGCGTATTAAAATATCAGAAGAAATTGCACTGAGCTGTCAAGGCGATATTCTTATGAAAGTACAGTTTTTTCAATGTTCAATATTTTTAACTCATTTCCTTCCAATTTATTAATCGACTATTTAAAAGTAACAAACCAGTATTCTAAGATTTAACTAATCAATTGTATAACCTTATAATAACTCCTTTAAGGTTTAGTAGTCTAACGTTTAACAATTATAGTGTACGACGCGGTATTGCTAGTTATGTGTCAATGTGCCGTTAAACTTAAAGAAAAAAAACTTGCTTGTTGCTACTTTTTCAGTGTTTACAGTTTTACAATATTCCAAGATGCCCTAGATAAGTTCTTGCTTTTTGTTTTTTCTGTGGTTTGTGTGTGTGTGTGGTTTTTTTGGTTCTTTTTTCTGATGCAGTGCTTTAATTCCGCCCATAGGCTTTCCATTGGATTCATATGTTGATTTGTTTGAGGTGTGCCTTAATGATTTATCCTTTTGTCCTTTATAAACTGTTTTGTTGAATGGCTTTCATGCTTTGGATCATTGTCTTGCATCAATCGAAATCCGAATGGAATTGAACGCTTTTTTAATATGCCTTGATAAATGCCTAATTATTTCATCCGCTAAAAACGTGTAGGCCCTATATCAGTGGCATCTTTACGTGAAATTGTAGCCTCGACACATAATGCAAAAGGATGTTTTGGTTTGCCAAATGGTGTTTCACTTTCACATATATTATATACAGTTCTCCTGGTAGATAATTGTATTTTATTTGTTGATTCAGTAGGAAACGCTACACCGTCAAAAATTCTGTTTGTTCGTAATACAGTTTACCGCATGATCAAATATCTTTGGTTTATTAGCACCACAAACTGTCTCACAATACTGCGTAGTTCATTATTCTTGTAATCTTACAGTTCTTACTTACTTGAATAACAACAACTTCTTTAATTACACAGTATTAGTGCAGTTAGTATAAAATGTCTGTAACGGACATAAACAAACGTTTTGATCATTTAAATAAAGATCAACAATTTCTTGCGTAAACCATAGAAAAATATTAAACTAAGTGCCTAAGTGTCTTACATAACTTAAACTAAATACTGAAGGCAATCACTCGAACATGTTTTGCAAAATAATTGTATGCTGTTAATCGCGAAAAAATTACGCGGAAACAAAAAATCATTTTGCAAGTATTAAATACAGAAACTGTGACACTCTTAACAATAATTCCTAAATTTTCAAATACTGCAAATTACTTTTTTTTAACAAAATCAAGGTAAAAACCTTGGTAAATGGAATAAAACAAAACACATGCACTTTTATGAAACCTAAACTCAAGAGCTGGGACATACATGGACTAATAATAACTTATGCATTAATTCAATCTCCAGTTATCATTGGACAAAGAGTTCTGATCCAAACATAAATCAGTTGAAGTAGGTTTGTAAAAGGACTCAATACTTCCACACAAAAGTATTCCAATAAAGGGGAGTAAACGGTTCCTTTGGACCTTTCTGTTGCTGTTTGGTGGCAACCAAACATGAGAGTGGGTAGAATAACTAGATGAACAATGTGGAGTAAAATTATAAGCATGGACAACAGCATTTTCATAGGACAAATAATAAGCCTTATTGTTATTTCCAATGGCCTAAACATGTTTAAAAGGGTTTTGCTGAAGCGCTTCGATATTCCATTTCCCTGTGGATAGTACGGAGTTGTTCTGGTCTTGACAAAATTTGCAAAATTGCACAACTCCCAGATCACTTCACTTTCAAAGTGTTGTCCTTGGTCATTATAGATACAGCTAGGTGAGCCATAGTGAAATATAATTTCCAATGAGAAGTGGACGTAAGTGCAGTTCGGTTCTAGACAAGGGTAGCATGTGCAAAACGATTAAAATGGCCAGTAATGATGTTTCCATAATCTCAACGAGACATTTCCGAAGAATAAAAATACACACACGATAACTAGAGTGAATAAGATTAAACTTAGCAGTTATTTTATCAAATAATTTTCACCGGATACACCTGAGGCAATTTCAAACATTGTGTCCGATTACTGCTCTGAGGCCAACAGAAACATGAACAAAATAAAGAATTTTTTTAGTTCTTACATAACCTCGATATCCTTCCTCATGATGTAAATCTTGATAAGCGAAATCAAGAAGATGATCTGGGAGAACACACTGACAGAATAACCGTTTGAAGTATCTTTACGATAAAGAATTGAATCCTTCAAGTAAAGGTTGTTCCATTCCTTCAGAATATATCGAACCTTGGACGTTTCATGGGGTTTTTGGCGTTCCGTTAACCTATGACCAATTTAAAAAAACCTGAACTTAGAGGTAATCATGAAACTTATCACAGACAGACCGCTTAAGAGCCATGAACAGTGTAAATATTTTAAGTTTAAAATTGATTCAGTGTTTACATATTTTGTATAAGTGTTTTATTTCATTTATTTAGTACCTAGTGCCATTTAAAAGTTATATTGTATAATGTAGATCTAGGTTGATTGTATCATTAATCTGTATTGAGTTTTGTAAAATCTTGATCAGAAGCTATATGTGAAAACCAATTCTTGTACAGTTTTGTGTATTGAACCAAAGAGTAAACATGTATATAATTGTATATTATTTTTTGATTTTGTATATTTTAGGTTGAACTCCACACAACCTTGTACTTTAGGTTTCTGTAACATTGATTTTATCCTGTTGCTTGCAAGATTGATCACGTTCACAGACATGTAGATACAACATCAGATGCTTGGTGAGCTAACACTCTATCTCTATCCTAATCTTGGTCTAAATAAGTAGTATATTATATATGTCCCATTCTTAAATAATTTTCATCCTATCTGGAATTGTCAATTTACTGTGATATATTCTAGTATATTACCCCTGTTATTATATATCCAACTGGCTGCAACTTTTCATATCCTATCCTGATAACTTATTGCCAACTGTACCTATCTGCACAATTATTTATTAAATCATGGCTTGAACCAGAATTTCGCCTGATGTAAGAATGTAGATTGGATAGTTTAGTATTTATTGTAGGAACTTAACATTGCAGTAGGCTTGTGAGTAAATATAGAGTATTTAAGAAGGTTTGAAATATTTATTCTTTAGTGAGAGTAAATTGTTCAACCCGGGCAGTTAAAATCAGTTATATTTCTTCAGTATTTTATAAAAAGCGTTTCATTCTAAATATCGCGACGGTTTTATGTAGCCGGTAAAAAGTGAAGTATTTATTTTTTACTTAGAACAAATTGTTCATTTTTAAATCTCGCTGAAGATTAATATTCTTATACACGGTTTGTGAGAACCGACACTTAATATCTTCTTCATTTTCGAATAGTGAAGTGTGTTGTGCAAGTTGTAATAGATATTCTTAAACAGAATTATTCTCTCTTTAAATGAAAATAAAGTAAACATTGAACATATACAAATAGCAAATCAATTTCTACTGAAAATTTGAATTAGAGTTCTACTCATTATAACAAGTCTGTTGATAGGTATATAATTTTAATCTATGAACTGAAGTTTAAACGTTTTGCATTTAAATAATTGTTTTAATTAGAAGGAAGAAAACTTTACACATTTATTGAGACTGAATAGCTCTGTGTATACTTGTACTAAGTTAAGTCTGTGCCTGAGCAGATGAATTTATAGATAATTATTATATGATATTATGTTATATTATAATAAGTTAGGTCTTTAGGCTTTTTTCTGATATTGTATAGAGTTGAGTTGAACATTGTAAATTAGTTGTAATACAGAATTCCTGCACACAAGCCTTTGTGTTCCTAGCAATTACCATAAATTACATTGTTACTGATTTAATTTTAACATAATAACAAGTAATTGAACAAGGTTTTGTACATCTCACATGTTCAGAATTTCATAGACTTGTTACTTGTAATTTGATAATCTTAGGTGCCCTCACAAGTTAATAATCTAGTAATTTAAGCACTGAGTATTATTAAATATTAATTTAATACTACTTTATAATATTCGTGCTGATAACACGAATGCCATTGGTTCAACACCCACACTGGCCACCAATGTCGTATGGTTCTTCTTATTTGCAAGAATGGCTGTTTTTGCCTGTAATGGACATACAACAAACGTCTTGATAATGTAAAAAAAAATAAACAGAAGCAATATCTGATTTCTAGAAATATATTTATCGAAGTGCGCATGCGTAAAAGTTTGTAAAAACTGAGGTGCGGCATGCAAGTGATTTCTCAATGAAATATATATAAAGTGATCAATTGTATTATGATGAAATGCAATTGAATAATATAGGAATGATATAGGATAATGGATTGTATATCGGACTGTAGAGACATACATAGATAACATACAAATACACGAGATATATATAAAAAATATGAGAAATATGAGGACAAAATGATACATAAAAACGATATTCGTAACAAATTACGATAAACGAATATCGACCACATGACGTAAGCTTATATAAACTGTTGTTTGACTTGAAAAAGTATTCCATATTACGCAAAAAATAAAGAAAAACTCACAAGAAAATACCAGGCAAACGAAAACAAGACTGTTCCTAATTGTCGAATGTTTAAGTGTACGCGACTTTACCTCTGTTTATAATTTAATTGAAATAAATTGATAAACTAATAAATTGCTACAAATAAGTTATGCATATAGTTCATTCTAAAGACTATTTGCAGTTGCCATTAACATTGTCAACAAGTAAAAGACTGATCATGAACTTTGGTATTGTTAGTAATTAATCACAATGTCTAATCTTTTATCCATTCAAACGTATTGTTAACTAGTACCTAGGTAATTGTTAAATGATTTGTTGTTACATTATCATAAATATTAACTGTTCTTTGATGTTTGAATTTAATTGATTAATTTGATATGATTACAGAAGTCTATCTCTTACGAGAAAATCCTAAAATAAATCGTTCTATCTATTCTTCCATAGTCGCCACAGTCGCATGCTATTTATATGTTGTATCATAGTTTGGAGACCTTTCTGTTGAAAATGTCAGGGTTAAATCGTATACATAAACATGCACAGTGCGTTAACTGGAGTGCGGGTATTAGTTACCCGCACTCCAGAGCATGCCCATTGATTGGCTCATTTTTGCTGGGTTTTACATATTGTGACGGCAGAGAAAGGGAAAGCGACAGAAATGTCATATTCAGATGTTCGTTCATTGGTTCATTTTTGCCGGGGTTTCATATTGTGACAACAGGGAACGTGCTTTTATGTTTGACTATGATACAAAAGAGACAGAACACCAAAACACTCGGCAATCTGATTAATACTCGGGGGCTACGCCCCCTCGTACAAATCAGATAGCCTCGTGTTTCGGTGATCTTTCTATTACTTAGACAATAAAATATCATTTAAGGTTTGAAAATACACCATTAACTAAACCATTAAATTAACTATTTATTTAATAAAACATGGCTGAAAACAACCTGAAATATTAATTTATAAATGTCGTTTTATACTAGATTGAAACATTTCATATCTACAAATGACAGCCAGCTAGTCCAGTCTGTATTACAGCTATGGTTGATGCTAACAATGCAATAATTGGTTTTTGAAATATAGAACTATTGTACCGTCAGTAACATAACAAAATATCATTATCTTAGTTTAAGGACCGGTGTGTTTGTTTCAGTTTCATCAAATTTTGTTCCTATAATTAAAGAAATGAGAACCGTAAAGGTAAAGAATTGAATTATTTAAGTACAGGTTGTTTCCTTCTTTAGGAAAGATCGCACTTTTGATGTTCCATCATGCTTTTGGTGTTCATTTGTCCTTGAAATTTAAGTGAGAGCTTTTTGCAGTGGATACATTTCCGCAAATGATTGTATCCGCGAACATTAGTAGCTTCAACCACTTAGATTGTTATTATGTCATTATGACGTTATATGATGTAGTAGGCATTAATTTTACCTCTGCTTAAATGATATACCTTTGACGGTAAACTTTCCCTTTAAAAAACGGCCATGTTGTTGAAAAATATCCATTTTTACACATTTTAATTTATAAACAGTACGCATAATTTGATTGAATGGAATTTTACTTGTAAAAAAAACGATGGTTCAAAAGCAAATAATATTTATATCAATAAACATTTAATATTTTTTCTAACAGTTAAAATTTATTCAATTCAAACAATGAATTTGTTTTCATTAAGTAGAGTTAGTCATAAATCACACGATGATTTAAGCGGTTGTTATCATTTATATAGTACTAATTTGCAACGAAATTAGTCATTTGAATGAACTTTTATTTTTCTGGTGTCAGATAATTATGTCAGGGTGGTATTTTATATCTTACATACATTGTATTTAAAGGTAAAAGTTAACGATTTTGTCAACATCGTAAGTGTTGTCTTGCTGGTAATGACAGAACAAACACAGATACATAACTATGATATTAATTACATTATATGCTTGTTACCAAACCGAATAAATATTCAAGCCATTCACTATGATTCCCTGTCACTATGATAATGCGCGAATGTTTGTCTCCGCGAAAACGCCAAACGAGAAATATTGTTTCCTAAAAAGCTTCTAGGAATGATGTATCTATGGCCAATTTAAAAAAATTGAACAAAGCGAGAAAGTGTCTGACCATCACGTTGCTCTTTGTTCCAACCAATAGATTTATGACTTCCTGAAAAGTGTACCAGGCTGAGTAACAATGTCAGGCAATGTGTCTGCAAATGATGATGAGGTTTATGCTGTTCCTTATGACTCAAAACTCTTTAGAATTCTGGTGCCTTTTATCAAACGAACTCTGCAGGATACTCTGTGTCTGATACACTCAAAATAGGAGCTAAAAGAGATTGTGATGAAAGAGAAGGAAAAGCAATTTTAAGACCTGAATATTCAGGATCTCATACCTTAGAACCATAACAAGTAGAAATATCTAAACACATCTGACCACAATGAAAATACAGGTTGAGGCTTTAAATATTTGAATAAGCAAATTCCAATATATCATAGAACCAGTGTCAAATAAAAACAAATATAAGAAGTAGCATTTACAAGCATTTCAAATTCATTTGAAGAACCAACTAGAGAAAATGCAGCAGCATGGACACTATAAGGGGAACTTTGACCTCTCCTCTGTCCTACGATGGGGGTCGACTGCAGTTTAAAGGACTGGCAGACGTTTTAACATCCTGCGAACAAGCTTTCTTTTGCATTTAGAACTTAAGTTCCTTCTCCATACTAGAAAACCTGGATTCCTGTCCTTCTATCTGATAAGTAGAGAAGACATTATTTCTTTTCTACTGTAATGGAGTACTTGCCCATGTATAACATACATGTATATCTTTGGTTCAAAAAACAAAATGTACAAGTTTATGCAGTAAAATTGTTTTCACATTTAGATTTTGGTCAACATTTTTACATCACTCAATATATATTTTGATTTAAAAATTTATATAAAGTGAATCACCTTAGATCTACATAATACAATATAACTTTAAAATGACACTATTGAATAAGAAACATTTATCCAAAATATGTAAGCACTGAAAAATTAAATTAAAAGAATCTACCTTTTAAACAAAATTAATTTTCAATTTCAAAGTATGTATTGATGGTCTATATTGTCCAAAAAGGATAATAATCCAACAATGATATCAATGAAGAATAGATACCTTTTAATTAACTGAATGTTTAAATAAGAACTCGCATTTAGAAAAGGGACTTGTTGAAACTTTTGTTATTTTAAATTCCTCGGGAGTATCCGATAACTGGAAATGAAATTAAAATATATGAGCCGCTCTGATTGGCTTTAGGCATGCATCAACTGCGTCACCCTCTGTGTTTCGTCACAAATAAATTCGTGCCCTCAATTTACCATCAAAAGATGAAAATTCAACACTGGCCCTGATGTCGTATGGTCCTTCTTCAATGTATGAATAGATTTGTATGCCTGTAAATGACATAAACAAACGCCTTGATAAATTACATACTAGTCAATAAAGATCAACAATGTGTAGCGTAAACCAGAGAAATATATTTCTTTATAAAGTTCGTAAAGACCGGGTTCTTTTACATGTCAAGTGTTTAAGCACTCATACACATGACCTCGATTTAAAATCTTATCCGAAAGATTATTAAGAAATTTTTAATGGCCAGACTTGAAATCGAACCACAATATCGAGATTACAAGTCTCGCGTTCTGACGGTCCGTCCATTGGTTTGTCGGGCTCCTTCATGGTTTCCGGTCGATAACTATAGTTTGGAATAAACCCCCTTTCAAAATTCCATTTAATTTTGTTCCGCCCATTGTTTTCTCGTTTAAGGCACACGCATTCTTTTACTTGGGGCCTATGCCGCTTTTCATGGAATGGCATGGACGTGTCACATTGAAGGTTCCATGATTACCGCCGTATAAACACATCTGCGGATGTTTCTAAATTCAAAATGTTACTATTTTCGTCTTTAAATGTTGAATTTTGCTTAATTAAGCCGGTGCTTTGTGGCGTGGGCGGTTACTTGCACTTTCCAGTATCGTCCATGAACAGACTTAATCAAATCGAGTCTGCAACATTTTCAATTTTGCCGTTTTGGGCTTTTGGTGATTCTGTTTATCTCTATTTTTTGGTATATAACAACCTTTCGTGGAAACCCTGGTTGGTATAAGACCCCCTGGAATCAAGGTCACTGTTATTTAAAACAGAAAACAGTTTCCGGGAAATAACTAGAGATAGGAATAAAATATTGTAATCAAACTTATAAATCCACAGCAAAATTGAACATTTTACAGGCTCGGTTTGATTGCGCCTGTTTATGGACGGTACTGGAAAGCGCAACCTACCGTCGTCGTCTCATGTCACGGACTTAAGCAGAATGAGAAGAACATTTTAACGATTTTGTTTGTCCAGTCTTCCATACTTTTATCTGCTATGATAGCATTCTCATATTTTTCAAATTGATAGCCTGACATTTAAAAAACAGCAAGCTGCAAAACTGATAAAATGTTAAAGATGTCTATCCCCTTTCAAAATTTCTAGGGGACCATACGCCGCTTTTCATGGAATGACACTACTGTGTCACATTAAACGTTCCATGATAACCGCCGTATGAATACATCTGCGGATGTTTCTAAATTCAAATTTTTACCATTTATATGTTTAAATTTTGAATTCTGCTTTGGCCGGTGCTGGGGCCGTGGACGGTGAGTTAAGCTTTTCGGTGCCGTTCGTGTTGCATTTTACAATTTTGCCGTGTTGGGCTTTCTTTGGGGATTCTGTTTTTCTCTATTTTATATGAATTCTAGCAACTTAAATTTATTTTATCAGCATAAGGAAACGATTTATTGCTCCGTCATATTCTTTAAATGTCATCTCTATTAATTAATTTGATTTTGATTACATTTAAAATTTCATTAGTCAAAACATGTGTTGTTTTGGCATTTGAAAACAATTTTCAATGTTTTGTTGATATTGATAGATATCCATCAAAAGTAAAGTAAAAATATAACTTATCCGATCTTGCCGATATTATACTCGTAAGTTTAACCTTTTTACTTCAATCTACACAATTAGACCTCTGAGTAATAACAAAAGTTTATGCCCCCCAAGTTATTTCAAATTTCAAAACAGATCATACAGACTTTTATCCAAATTTACACGGCTTAAATGATGGTTGCAAAATAGTAGCAGTCGTTTTTGAAAATCATTTTACATCTGGCCTAAGACCACCTGATAATGCATTAATATTTACTGCAGTAGCAAAAGCCATTGATTTAGCATTGTCATACATTTCACAGCAAAACGGTAAATTGTTGTTTTTTTTCCAAACGTTCCGTGTTATTATCAATAACATATCAAAAAACCGATAATATAATGATTAAGAAACTGCTTTTGCGATTTAATGATATTTTATAAATTATTTCAAACAAATTATGTTGGTTCCCAAATCACGTAGAAATAAGAGGAAATGAAAACTTTATTGCTTTAGCTAAAGAATCATTAAACTCTTAACCAGTAGATATACCTTTACCTTTAGTGATTTTAAAACATCTTCTGAATGATAATCAAATCAAAGATGTATTTAACAAACATCATGATTTCAACCCTTGTATGGATAAATTTCTATCTCTCCTAAACCGTCATGACAAAGTTGTTCTTAGATACTACAGTTAAACATGTTTACCTTTAAACAAGAGATGATGCTCCATTTTGTATACCTTGCAATGAATATTTTACTGTCAAACATTTCCTGCTTGTCACATGGTCGTGATAGATTTTATCGAGTTAACTCACTTCGATAATTTTTTGCCTTAGTTGCATCTAAAACCCTTATCAATTACATTAAGGAAGTAACAAGATTCTAAGATTTTCGTTCTTACTCTTTTTAGGCCGACTTATTATGGTGTTCGGCCCGGTGTGTCCAGTAATGTGTCAATGTCGCCATTAAACTAGCTCAAACAAACAAACAGTCTTCAGTTTATGAAGTCACATCTTATTACATTCTTTAACAATGACACCGTATAAAGGCGCGCCAATAATGTAATGACTTGCTAGCATGACAACATACAATTAATAATTATATTGATATTTAAATGTTAAATAAACGAAGCCAACCCCGGATATCAACTTAGGGCATACAGCTTTGCTAATTGATTTGTTACGTTTTCCCTATACCAGAGGAGATAAGGAGATAAGTCATGTAACGACAATACCTAACATGTACTTTAAATTACGAAAAGAATGTGGACTATTGCTCATAGACAAACAATTCTTTCTTTAAAGCGACATTATAAAGATTAAACAACGGGTATTGCTCTTGTTAGAAATATAATTAAATAGTTTGATTCCATGTTTCAGAAGTAAGTTATTTAAACAATGTTAAAGATTGGATTTTTTAGAAACGGTTCTTTGAAAAAAACATCGTTTATTATGGTCTATCAAATATGTCTTTCTTTACAGTTGATATAAAAATATGTATTTCTATACAGTTGTTATAAAAATATTTGGCTGTTACAAATTAAAAAAGAGTGTCTAACATCGATTCTAAAGACAATGCACGAACTTAAACACCATTCTTTAATATGTTCGTTGATATGTGGTATTTGAAATAGTTGAACTTTGTTATAAATTTAATAACAAATTTTCAAACATACTTTTACAAAAACGTTCTTTTTTAGAATTTATGACCAAACCTAAGGAAAAAGGTCAATTTTGTACAAATTGTATTGCGTTCAACATTAGTGCGATAATTGTACTACTTGTCTACGTGTGTAATTATAAGTTCGTTAGCAAAAATTGTTTTTAAACGTTTTTCTACGATTAGTCCATACGTTGAATGGCAAGAAGTCAGGGGACAATCATATAAATCACAATTTTACATGACTGTGTTTGTTTGTTTTTCTTCTCTTTTATTTAAAGTATGTTTGTTTGAAATCGATTTTATGTCTTCATATATAAAAACAAACAAGTTTCAAATTATTTCTATTCCCTAAATTTAATTTTAATGCAGTGAATATAATTATCCGGTGATAAAAGTTAACAAAATAATTATACAGTATAAACGTGAAATATACCGGCTAATTCGAAAGCTAAGGGGGCTTTTTATGACGGTAAAATACTTTATGTCTAAATTTTATGCGACTTTTAAATGAAACTGTTATATTTAAAACTTTCACTTTAAAGGAACTCCACTAAGGCCGAATAGCCTTATCATGAAATATGAAATCCTTTCATAAATCAGCTTGCGCACATGAAATAAAAAACTAGGCAAATATAGATAACATATAAATATATTTCGCTTTTCAATGTGATTGATCTGGCTGGTTTGAGTACAATGCGTTGCAAGCCTTTTCATTTTTGGTTAATTTGCACACAAAAATTATTATCTCGGGTAAACTTAATGAGCAATTGATCTGAACTTTTGTACACTAGTTATTGCTCCAGACCTACATCCAGACATACACAAATCTTGATAAATGTTTTCGGTCACTTCAAGTCAAAAATTGTCCATGGAGTCACTTTTTACGTATTGACTAAATGTCAAGACGTACAAATTCGTAAACAAACATTTGATTTTAAAGCTTACAAATACGATACAACGTAATTACCATTTCAAATTATAAATACCTGATAGAAAGTCTAATAATAGTGAACCATAAGTAAATGGCATTAAAAATGAAAACTGAGTTTGGTGGGGGAGTTATAAGTCAAATACATTTTTTTATTATTTTTAAATTAGATTTCTTGGAACGATCCTACCTAAACTTTTCCTTTCATTCAAAGAAAACTAAAAGTTACATTTCGCTTTTTTAAACACAAAGATTCCAAAGTAATTAAGGTATTTTCAAGATAAGTAAATTAAGGAAATTAGTTTCTTGTAGGGTTTATCAGAGTTCCGGAACAATGGATTAATACTTTTTTTAAACAATCAATGAATATTGATTAATAAAATATATTGTCAGCTGTCTTGGATAACAAAAATATATACATTTTATCCATAATAGAAGGTTGAGGCAATCTAGTCCCATTTAAAGAACCGGTAAAGATATTAACATAAACTTCAAATCTCTTTTAACTTTTAACTATGCCGAGTTTCATCTTGGTTCCAGACCACTTATTTTTCAAGCAGTAAATGTGGCAAGTGTGGGTAAATCACGTTAGTAATAGCCCTGTAAAACTTAAAATTATCGATTTAACAGTCTTATAATTTGCATGCCAACATTTAATTTGTTAGTCTTTAGTTTTTAGCTCACCTGTCACAAAGTGACATGGTGAGCTTTTGTGATCACTTTTCGGTCGTCCGTAAACTTTTACTTTAAACGACATCTCCTCATAAACCGCTAAGCCAATTTCATCAAAACTTAACAGGAATGGTCCTTTGGTGGTCACATTTAAAAAATTGCCATGCAGAACTCTGGTTGCCATGGCAATCGAAAGAAAAAAACTTAACATAACTTCTTTTAAAAAACCCAAAGAGGTAGGGCTAAGATATTGGGCATGAAACATCTTCTAGTGAGTGTTTATCAAGTTTGTTCAAATAAAAGCCCTGGGGTCAAAATTGGCCCTGCCCCGGGGGTCTTTGCTTTTCCTTATATGTATATAGTAAAAACTTGAAAAGTCTTTTAAAAAAAAACCGAAAGAGCTAGAGCTTAAATATTTGGCATTAAACATTGTGTGATGAGTGTCTACCAAGTGTGTTCAAATAAAAGCCCCGAAGTGAAAATTAGCCCCACCCCGGGGGTCATTGATTTTCCTTATATGTATCTAGTAAAAACTTAAAAAGTCTTCTTTTAAAAAACCAAAAGAGTAAGAGCTTAGATATTAAACATGAAACATCTTTTGGTGAGTGTCTACTAAGTTTGTTCAAATTAAAGTCCTGGGTTTTAAATTGACCCCGCCCCGGGGGTACTAATTTTCCTTATATGTCTATAGTAAAAACTTAAAAATTTCTGTTAAATAACCCATAGAGCTAGAGCTTAGATATTAAGCATGAAACATCTTCTAGTGAGTGTCTACCAATTTGTTTAAATAAAAGCCCCAGGGTTAAATAACCCCCGCCGGGGGGGGTGTCTGATTTTCTTTATATGTCTATAGTAAAAACTTAAAAAATCTTCTTTTGAGCTAAGATATTTATCACGAAACATCTTGTAATGGGTGTCTACCAAGTTTTTAAAAAAGTCCCTGGGTTAAAATTAGCCCCACCCCAAGGGCCTTTATACATGTTAGCGATTTCAGGGCCATCATGGCCCTCTTGTTTAATAATTGTATTCATTCTTTGCCTTTTTTACATTTTTCTTAGTATTTAAGATGTACTTCTTTATTTTATTATATTTGATAATCTACACAAAGGAATTATACCGAGTGCTGCAATAGATAATTGTAGCATTGTAATGCACAGTACAGATTTTACCTCAACCAATGAGATAAACCATTTTCACTTTAAATAATACATGAAATAGTATCTAAATTCAACTTCATTTGTTTATTTCATTAACAATATAGCTTCGTGCCAGCAAGTTGTTAATTTTTTTAACAACATATCTTCGTGCCAACAAGTTGTGCCCTTGATATTTTATCAGGTAAAAATGTCTTTACGGCAAGGCTTGGAACAATGAATTTGTTCTTTATTAAACTTTAATAAATCATCCTTTCCTATTTAACTAAACAAAAACCTATTTTGTGATAAAGCTGTTTTCTTCAACAATAACCTTTGTTAGACATTGTTTCCGACAAATTTGCCAATTCAAATTCCTTTATTAGTCTCGGAAGATAATGTCGGATAAATCTTGACATTATGCAGAATGCTTAATATTAGAAGATATGAAGAAAGGCCGTAATGGAATCAATTATTGCCGCTAGTGTTTGTGAGGTTTATTGAATTGTTTCAAGAATATTGATAAATAATCGAAGCGAAACTTGAGATATCAGTATCGTGAATTCATAACAGTTTCGCTAATTGATATGTTATGTTTTTTTCTGAAGGTGATCACAGATAGAAATGTGCGATGTCTTTCCCATAAAAGTCATGCTTAGTGACATTTGTTATTAATCAAATACTCTTATTTATAAAAACAAACATGCATCACAATTTTAGAGAAGCAAGTTTGGTCTTGTTATTCCATGGTAAAAATGGGTATTGATTTAAACAGCATTAATTCAATAAGCTTCTGTAAATCATGAACTTGTTAAGTCAACACAACAATAGTATTATATTGACTTATATTATAGTATAAATGTTTATTTTAGGTTGTATATGCTTTAGTGCATTAGCCGAATAGTAATTAAAAAAGAAAACAAGTCTTTATTCAAGAGTGAAACCAGGCGTTTGTGCAAGATAGATGTAATTTGGTTTTTATGTGTTTTTTTGTGTTTTTGTTTTGTTTTTTTTGTTTGTTTTTTGTTTTTTGCATTATTTATTTTTTCTATAAGACTGTCGCAAAAGCTGTGTTTGAATTGTGATTTACAACGCCCTTTTAAGCCGGATTTTAGTTCAAAGTGAGAGAGGGCACATTATGCCTTAAAAACAAACCAATCTTTATTTCTTTAGAAACGGCAAACATGAGTTTAATAATTGGTCAATAATGGTTAAATGATGCTCGTTACCCGAAAGAAAAAGCGGTAAATGCAAAATTAAGTGTTTTCAAAGTAGCAAATAAATATGTTGACTTTTATACAAAACACTTAATCAGTATTACTTTACTTATTATCAAAAAGCAACAGAAGAAAAAGATGATTCAGGTCTTTGGCCAATGAGTAACTTTTTGAAAATTTGAGAAATAAAATAAAAGCATTTTTTTGGCATAATGGAACTTGGAATTCATGTTGTTCAGGTGTAGATTATACTGCAAGTAAAAAGTCAATGCCTGGCCTGTGTGTTATGATGCATCGTTATGTAGTCAAAGAAAATCCATGATGTATTGTGATTTCAATGATAATAATATACATATTGTTATCGTTTTCACATAATATTTGTTACTAAATCGGTAAATGAAATAGAATTATTCGAACCTTTTACTTAACTCTTTTCATTATGAAGTGCATTCAGTATTGAACCTACACTAGTTTATAATCCTCTATGTCATACAAAATTCTAAATCAGAGCCGACAACACTATCTGAACTGAAAGAAATTATGTCCTTTTGTAATGAAGTTCATTCAGATAGCCGACACTGTTATGAAAACTGCTGATATTCAAAGAAGAGATACCTGAACTGCAAAGTCATGTTCTTTTATTATCAAATATTTACAACAACAACAACAACAATGAAGCCGCATATTTATTATAACCAAATATTAACAACAACAATAATAACAACCCCCACAAAACAAAACTTGAGAAAAAAGTAACAAGATGCAAGAAAGAACAAGCAAAGAGATTAATAATAATAAATATAGCAATGCAAACAGAACAGTCGGATTATTGATTACACAAAATAATGTCTACTGTCTGTTTGAAAACTACACTATTTACAAGACAATCAATTATAGCTTCTGTCAAATATTGCAATCAATGATCGATCAGATAATGTTACTGCTACGGTTTAAATTTTTCAAGTTTTGCACTCCATTAAGCTTTAAAATTGCAAAACATGCGAATAAATCTATAAAAAGAAATTGTATAATTTTTACAATAAGTATTTCAAATATTGATAAGAAATAGAGAAATGTATAATTTGACCATTCTTAAGAAATATTTCTTGAAAATGTATGTCGATATAGTCGATATATGTTCCAGTATGCATAATATTACGATGAAAATAATATTTTGCTCAAGACCATTGATAACCTTCTTATGATATAGATATGTAATGCCGGAACATGTATCTTACACTAAGTCTTATAAACAACATATTAGATGTTGATTTCATTATATGCCGTCATGTATTCTACTAAATATTTATAACATTATCATTTTATATTATTGCCAAACCTTCTGTTATGGAGCAAAACCATATTTTTCATTTATCTGTAAAGAACACATTTAAATATTATTATGTATTATAGTAGAATAATTAAGTTTTATTGTAATTTGAACTGAATATAAAATGCAAATTATGTAGACTATCCCTCATGTACAGACTCAATCAAACCGAGTCTGTAAGTCTTATGTAATTTTGTTGTGATTAATGCTTCCGAGGGATCACTTTGTTTCCAGATTTGTTTTTCTTTCAAAAAACCAGATTATGTTAAAAGCATATTATTCTTAAATGATTTAGAAAATGCAAAAATGAGCCTTATTTTTATGTAAACTGGCAAATAAAAAGTCATAAAATCAATTTGTTTATAAATCACAATTTAGACGAATTAAAATTGTTTCAAAATTATAAAATATATCTGAATATTCTTGATTGGTTTAAGCTTCTGGTCTTTAACCTCCCAAGGTAGCAAACAAAGAAAGCTTAATTGGAAAAAAAACTTTCGTTTCCTAAAACACATACAGTATGGAGTGATTTTAGTTTGTTCAAGATAAGGAATTAATTAAGGAAACCAAAGTCTTGTAAACTTTATCAGGGTTCCGGAACAATGATTTAATGAACATTTTAAGAATATATGGTAATTGATAACCAAAGACCGATGCAGTTTCTATAGTTATTTTATTTGAGAATGCGGACTCTTTAATGATATTCTATTGTAAAGATATATTTATATCAATCATTTTTACATTTCCCATACATTTTACTTTACGTTAACATATCAATATTTATACAGTTGAATTCACACTTAAAGTGACATTGTGCTCATCGCTTAGAGTAACTGAACAGGTGAAAGACAAAATTAGTTTACATTTTGCCATAATTCTGTTTAATTCTATAATTTACCTAGCGTAAACGATTAATACCTACTGTGGCTTTTTTAAATGTATTTGTGATCGACTTTGTTCTACCTTGTAAGGGGCATATTCTATATATTGGATACAATAACTTTTGAACGTCGATGGTTCGACGTTCGTGCCTGAAATAATGCATGGAAAGGCACCTGAGGTCTTCCTTCACTAGTAAAGCTGGAACGTCGCCATATAACCTATACAGTGTCGGTGTGACGTAAAACCCAATCAAACAAACACATGCAGGAACTTTGAAAATAAATTGCTCTTAATTATTCACTTAATTCCTCGCAATATTTTACATATAAAAATGTGTTGAAATGATAAATTAAACGCCCCTAAATAATTCAGCCCCTAAAATACTCCTAGTTTTGTTTCTCAAAAAGGTTTTGTTCTGGTATCTTGCTATAGTTTCCATCAAGGAACAAAATAAATTTGAATTTTGAAAGCAGATTCAGAGTCAGGAATTTTCATATTAAAGAGAGACTTTAAAAGAAACATTCAAAAGCAGTCTATTTTTTTTTAAATGATTGTACATTTTTAATTACTAAAGGATACTGAAAACCGCAAACCGTGTTTGTGAACGGTTACAGTAGCACATACCGATTACAAGTAACGAGTAATTTCAGTGTCCTTAAGAAAACCAAATAATTGAGTAATTGAATTAACTCGTGATTTATCTCAGGATTTCCTGACATTTGTTTTCCTCTTTTGAAAAAGCAACAACGTCAAACAAAAGGATAGGACAAAAATACAAAGATGCGAAAAGTTAATATCTTCCTTGAATAAAAATAAGCAACTTGCCTGACAATTGTTTGATCCGTAGAGAACGTTCAGTACGACATTATTGGTGTTTGTTGTAATTTTAAGTTTGTTTCATTTTTTAGAATAGCCTGCTTTTAGATGTTTCTTTTAAGTCTATTTGTTCCGTGTTGGAAACTATAGCCAGATACTAAAAGGAGCGTTTTAGGGGCTTGATGGGCGTTTAAAAAGTTTTACTCTTTTGAACGAATTTGTATTATATTAAGTTAATTTGACTGAACAAATTTCATATTCTGATTGATATCAGAATACTTCATCAACATTTAAATCCATTAGAAACAATTCCTCATTTTATCACTCTTAACCATTTTATTACGAAATTTTCACACATATTATCCAATTCAAAATAGTTGAATTGGATCAAATTTCCGTTAATACCGGAAACAGCTTAAAAGTATTCCTTGCATTTTACTTATGTATACGAACAAAGATTTGGAATCAATTTCTTTACAGCGTTATTTTCTTTGATGTTTAAAACATTTGATAGATGTTTAATTTTTTCACATAAAGGGAAAGTGACATTAAAGGGAAAAGGTTTTGAAATCGTAAACAATCTATACAATCGATATAAACATAAAATAACACATGAAAATATTATTTTATTTATAGTGCTTTTTCAAGCAAGTGACTGGAGATTTATTGAATGAAAATACTGCAACTGTCATTTCTATTATTCAAATGCTTTTTTCGCGCCATTAGATTTCTTTAACAAATTGATGAACAATATGCATGCATTGAAATAATTTGTTCGGGAACATGATCATCCAATAAAGAATTAAACAATAAATGATGATGAAATTGAACCAATTTACTGTTTTTTACTTTATTTCTAGATCAAGTGATGTTTTAAGTGACTACTACGTACTACCACGTTTGCGTACTGGTGCACTGTTAAAACTGTTCGCTTATTTAATGTGTTGACGCATTTCACAACGCGAACACATTATAAACAAAGCCAACACAATTAAAAATTATAAAATTGTAAAGTTGTTTCATTTTTTAGAATGCCGCTTTTAGATGTTTACATTTAAAGTTCTATTAATTCGTGTTGAAACATAGCAACTAAAAGAGCGTTTTAGGGAACTGGTGGCGTTAACAGTTTATCTTTTAACGAATTTGTTTTATATAAACTTAATTTGCCTGAATAAATTTCATATTCTGATTGATATAAGAATACTTCATCAACATTTAAATCCATTGGAAACAATTCCTCGTTGTAAACCAAACAACATTTCGTCACTCTTAACCATTTTATTACGAAATTCTCACACATATTATCCAATTCAAAATAGTTGAATTGGATCAAATTCCCGTTAATACCGGAAACAGCTTCAAAGTATTCCTTGCATTTTACTTATGTATACGAACAAAGATTTGGAATCAATTTCTTTACAGCGTTATTTTCTTTGATGTTTAAAACATTTGATAGATGTTTAATTTTTTCACATGAAGGGAAAGTGACTAAATAAGAAAAGGTTTTGAAGTCGTAAACAGTCTATTCAATCGATATAAACATCAAATAACACATGAAAATATTTTTTTATTTATCTAAGTGCTTTTCAAGCAAGTGACTGGAGATTTATTGAATGAAAATACTGCAACTGTCATTTCTATTATTCAAATGCTTTTTTCGCGCCATTAGATTTCTTTAACAAATAGAAAACAATTGATGAACAATATGCATGCATTGAAATAATTTGTTCGGGAACATGATCATCCAATAAAGAACATAAGTATAAAACAATACGTACTTATTTCGATCAATGAGAATGACTATGTTAACGTGGTTGTCTGTTAAACTTATTATATTAAGTGATTGCGCATTTACAGTGGACCTTTACAACCAAATTGATGTAAAAATTTATATGTATAACCTGTTGCTTATGGTTTACATGTGATTTACAATTTTACACAACGGCTTTAGCAAATAAAATATGTTACTATCTATCAAACATAATTCTATGATGTTATCATTGTAACACGTTCTTTTATTTAAATGTGTGTCGTATACATTTTATATCAAATATGATCTTTTTATAATGATGTTATACTTGATTTCATCTGCAAATATGCTCAACCTACCTTAAAATATTTTATCTTTACAAATAAATTTTCTCTTTATTGTTTCAGAAACGTCATAATTTTGGTTAGGTTTAATTATGTAAGTTAATATCTATACAGAAATAAACCAAACAAACGGTCTGAAAATAATTAAATATGAATATATAGATTAAGAAAGGAGAGCACCTTACTCAGAAAGCAGAGTCTAACAGAGTCAAGCCACAAAATACCTCCGAACAGAAGTCAATCAAAGACGGGAAGGAAAACGAGTAGAGGCGACAAGACAACATACCGACAAAATAACAATAACCCTATTACTTTTGCCATTTTAAAATGCAAACGGTGTTGCATCTTTAAAATATAACGGCAAAGCATAGCATTGAGATATCTCTAAGGCTTAGGTTTTTAATCTCTAGACTATATAACAAAGCATTTATGTAAATATTTTGCACGTCTTCTAATGATTATTAGTGTGGTTTTAATTTCCAAAGGATGTTTGCTTTTTTGAAGCTTTGTGAAATTGTAAAAAAAACGAATTTTATTATATTGAGAACATATGGAAAAAAAATGAAATTGCACATGTTAATTGGTTTCCTAACAGGGATTGTAATATCATAGGCACTACCAGCATTTTCATAAAAGTGTTCGATGAGCAAAAAAACATTTTGCTTCAATCTAGTTGTTTGACTTGTTGGGGACAAGTACATTCCACATTTAAATGAGAAATATGATTCATAAATAGCTTGCATACATATTTTTATACTGATTTTATTAAGCATTATCAACAAGGGTGGGGAACACAATGATTTAATGTTGTTTCTTTTGAATAATTTACTAATTTTGAGTATTCATTACTAAAACAATTATTACTAAAAAGTTATATGTATAAAGAGCGTCGAAAAATCATTAAACATTTAGGTTTTTGCAACAAATTTTACATAAATATAATGAGTACTAATTATTAAACATATTATTTATTCATTATTATTAATAATTTAATTTATTATTTTTTACAAGTCCACCTATATCAAAATAAAGCAGATAAAGCAATGTACGAAATATCTTTTTGTGGTTGTGTGAAGTAAGCAGGACAATGTAATGACTGAATCAATAGTGTACTTCAGATTTTCATTTTATACATTACAGCCTCTGCAGAACATTATCTTTTGGTAGACAATATATGTGGTTGTTACTGTGAGGTGTAAGATTTTATTGATAAGCTTTTCCTTGGGAAAAAGTAATACTGTTTTTGCTTTTCAAGGCCACTCTGAAGACGCTGTGCTGTTACACATTAAGGATTTTTTAATTGACAAACAATGCTCGGAGATTGTTTTCTTATATTTTTATTAATATATTTATCAAGCTTGTAAAAGATAGATAAACACTCTAAGCCTATGATTTTTAAATCATGAAGGAAACAATACGAAGATATTTATACTTGAGAAAGAAATATTTCACTTTTGTCTTTAAATACACTTAGATCAACTGAATCAAAATTCCGTTTATACCAGATACATATTTATAACATGATTTTGAATAAATTTCATCATAACGTTTTTCACTTTATGAGTTTAATTTAGAAATTGCCCAACTTTAAGTCGTTATATTACCGCACTTCTGCTGTGCATTCCCTTAATCATATGCTTGCATGGTCTTAAAACAATCGTTTCCTCTTTATGATTTCAAAGATGGATTTCATATCATAAATTCTATCAACATCTGATGTGTAAATGAGATTTCGATTTTATCTATATAAGTAGTCTAAAATCTTGTAAGAAAATGTGAATCATACAAATAACATCCATGTATACTCTATTACACGCTTTGCATACGGGACATTTCGATATTTCAGACTCAACTTGCGGTTTACCAACAATCGATATAGCAGCAACTTTTTAGCAATTGGAGAAACCAATAAAACTACTATTCATATCAAGCTTAAACAGAATTATCCGTCATCACGTTTTGTATTGCCCCTGGAGTATTTAAAACATCTTACGATTACCTGACAAGAAGTAATTTTGCGTGATGCTTAATATTTCAGAATCAGATTTGTATGCTTAGACACATTTTGTTAAAATATTATGTGTCACTAATAGATTGGACAGAAAGAAGGACGAAATAAGAATTGTAGTGTTCATGATTTACATACAATTACACCTTATATTTTGATAATTAAGTTTCTAAAAAGTTTTTTTTATGCCCCCGCCATGTAATGGCCGGGGCATATAGTGTTACCCTGTTCCGTCATTCCGTCCTTCCGTCCTTCCATCCTTCCGTCCTTCTGTCATTCCGTCATCATCAGTTTCCGTTCATTATCTTAAGAACGGTTGCACACATTCAACTTAAATTTGAGATATGGATATGTCATGACAAAATACAGGTCAAGTTCGAATTTGGTCATGGTTCGATGATTTTTGACAGAGTTATGCCCCTTTTACTTTGAAAATAATATGAAATTTCAGTTTCCGTTCATTATCTCCCCAACGGTACAACACATTCAACTCAAACTTGACATATGGATATGTCATGACAAAATACAGGTCAAGTTCGAATTTGGTCATGGTTCGATGATTTTTAGCAGAGTTATGCCCCTTTTACTTTGAAAATAATATGAAATTTTCAGTTTCCGTTCATTATCTCCCCAACGGTACAACACATTCAACTCAAACTTGACATATGGATATGTCATGAGAAAATACAGGTCAAGTTCGAATTTGGTCATGGTTCGATGATTTTTGTCAGAGTTATGCCCCTTTTACTTTGAAAATAATATGAAATTTTCAGTTTCCGTTCATTATCTTCCCAACGGTACAACACATACAACTCAAACTTGACATATAGATGCGTCAAAAGAATGCGCAGGTCAAGTTCAAATTTGGTTATGGTTCAATGATTTTTGGCAGAGTTATGCCCCTTTCACTTTGAAAGTAATATGAAATTTACAGTTTCCGTTTATTATCTCCCCAACAGTACCACACATTCAACTCAAATTTGACATATGGATATGTTTTTGGAATGCCCAGGCCAAGTTCAAATTTGGTCATGGTTCAATGATTTTTGGCAGAGTTATGCCCCTTTCACTTTGAAAATAATATGAAATTTACAGTTTCTGTTCATTATCTACCCAACAGTGTTACATATTCAACTTAAATTTGACATATGGATATGTCAAAGGAATGGGCAGGTCAAGTTGGAATTTGGTCATGGTTTGATGATTTTTTTGCAGAGTTATGTCCCTTTCACTTTGAAAATAATATAGATACATCTTAATAATAAGCAGTTTAAGTTTGAATTTGGTTGTGGTTCAATGATTTTAGACAAACTTATCTTTCCTGAATGTTGGAAAAATTTTGAACTTTCAGTTTCAACACTCATACTTTTAGCCATTATTTTGGCTACAAATATGCAATATGCTATTTTTAAAAGGTTAAGACTGAATAATTTCAGTGTCTTGAACATTGTATGAAAATGGTTTGTGTTAACATTGAAAAGTTTTAAGGGCTTTGAACTTAAAATGAAAAAAATAATTAATGCACCATCTGAAATTTTGGCTGCATGCGGGGGCATCCGTGGCATGATGACACATTTCTAGTTGTTCTTAGAAATTTGTGAATATAGAATAATCATTTATTAAAACTGATCGAACTGATAAATATCTTTATTAAATATCTGTAGATTTTCGTAAATCATGAATCGCTAATGCAATTTAACGGAAAGAAAAATCCGTATAATGTTATTTACAAATACCGTACCATATATCGAAGAGCCGGACTATTTTCTCCTTTCGTTCCTATCTCAGCTTTGCATTAAGTAGTATTTGGCAAACAGAAGTTAAGCTACTGAGGGTGAAGCCTTTTATTGCAAAAATGATGTATTGATCCGTGTTTCATGAAAATTATTTCTTGACGGCTTTCTTTTTGTTTCTAAAATTACTAATTAAGTTCAGTAAATTGAAACTTGTTTAGTGTTAGAATGTATAGAAACATAATAAAACTTTATTTATAATATTTATGTTACTAAATAATCGAATATGCTTTTAATTAGTTAAATATTCCTTCTGGTTAAATGATAAAGCGCAGTTACTTTTATCTTTAATTTACAACTGTATCAATGATACAAAAGGTTTGCTAGTTAAAATGAAATAAAAATAAAGCATTTTTACGCATAATGAGACTTCAATGTTAAACCTGTAGGTGTAGATTATACTGCAAAAAATGTCAATGTCTGGCCTGTGTGTAATGCATCGTTATGTAGTCCATGATATATTCTGATTTCAATGATAATAATATACATATTGTTACCGTTTTCACATAATATTTGCTAACAAAACGTTAAATGAAATAAAATTATTCGTTCCTTTTAATATACAATTCTTTTCTTTATGAAGTGCATTCAGTATTAAATCTACACTCGTCTTTAATCCTCTATATAATATCAAGTTTTGAACTCAAAGCCGACAACACTATCTGAACTTAAAAAAAATATGTTCTTTTGTAACGAATTTCATTCAGATAGCACACACTGTATGAAAACTACAAATTAATATTCAGAGAAGTAATACCTGAACTGCAAAGCAATGTAACATTTATTATCAAATATTAACAAAAAGAGCAACATTGAAGCCACGTATTTACTATTATCAAATATAAACAATTACAATAATAGAAACCCCCACAAAAATAAAGCAAACCAAAGAGGGAGAAAAAAATAACAAGATGCTAGAAACAACAAGCAAAGAGATTAATAAGATATAGCAATGCAAACAGAACAGTCGGAATATTGATTGCCCAATGTTTCGATAAACAATTGGTAATGTAAAGAGAACTTTACGTCCGGTAGAATTTTGTTTTATTATGTACGCCTTTAATTATAAAAATCACTTTGACATATCTGTTTGAAATCTACACTATTTACAAGACAATCAATTATAGCGTCTGTCAAATATTGCAATCACTGATCGATCAGATAATGTTACTGCTACGGTGTAAGTGTTTCAAGCTTTGCACTCAATTAAGCTTTTGCAAAACATAAAAAATTTGTATATTTGGATTGGTTTACAATGGGCACATTTTCTAGTATTTCACATATTGATAAGAATGATAAACATGTTTAATTTAGACATTCTTATTAAATATTTCTTGGAAATGAATTTCGATAGAAATGTAAACGTTCCAGTATGCATATTTTACAAAGAACATAGCATTTTGTTAAAGACCAGTTTATTATCTGCTTTATGATATAGACATTAATGTCGGGTCATATATATTATAAACAGCATAATATAAATTTATTTCATTATTTTTTGTCGCGCATATTCTACTAAATACTTATATTAACATAAGCTATTATGTTTTGACAGGCCTATTTTGAACCAATTCCCCTAAAAAACACATACACATTTTTTTTAATTATTAAAGAACATAAATTGTAATTTATCGTTGCTTTTCCTGACTGCTAACATTTCATTGCTTGGGGAAAGAATGGCAGAAATTTTGCGATGCAATGCTTATAAGATCGTCCTATTAAAACTATAATGAATTTAGAGAGAGAAACTTAAATATTGGTTATGTTTATATGTAACATATTCAAATATCTTACTAAATCATTTCGTTTTACTGTGACTTTTTAAAATGTATTTGTGATCGACTTTGTTATACTGTGTAAGATTCTATATATTCGAAGCAGGAACTTTGTAAATGAATTGCTCTTATTTATTCACTTTATTTCTCGCAATAGTTTACATTTAATAGCTTTGTTGAAATGATAAAAAGAGTGAAAGTTTTCAAACGCCCATTAAGCCCCTACAAGTTCCTAGTTTTGTTTCTCAAAAAGTTTCGTTTTAATATATATTGCTATAGTTTCCAACAAGGAACAAACTGAATTTGAATTTTAGAAGTAGATTCAATGTCATGAACCTTCATATGAAAGATATACTTTAAAAAACATTTAAATCAGGCAAATTTTTAAAAGATGATTTTACATTTTTCAATTACAAAAATGAAACCACCACAAAATTACCCCAAACATCAATAATGTCGTACTGAACGATCAGTACGGCTCAAACAAGGCAAGTTGCTAATTTTCATGCAAGGGAGATATCAACTTTTTGCATCTTTGTTTTTCTTTTACCCTTTTATCTAACATTGTTGCTTTTTTTCAAAAGAGGAAAACAAAAGTCAGTAAATACTTAGATAAATCACGGTTCTGTTCAATTGCTCAATTATAACTTTTAGTTATTGTTTTCATCAATGTATTTGACTTTAATGAAACTTTCAATGAATTTTTTGTTAAATTAAAAAACATTAAACAAAGATCTCAGTTTTGTAACGTATGGATGCACTTTCATCAATTTGAATCAATTACTTTAAAAGAAACATCGAAACCACAATTGTGAAACGTCGAATGAACGATCATGGTAAAAACACGATATCATATCGGGTTTTCACCTATGTGGTTTGGGTAATTCGACTTCACATTTTATTACGAATCTTTCACACATATTATCCAATTCAAAATAATTGAATTGGATCAAATTTCCGTTATTACCGGAACAAGCTTCAAAGTATTCTTTGCATTTTACTGGTGTATACGAACAAAGATTTGGAATCAATTTCTTTACATCGTTGGTTTCTTTGATGTTTAAATCATTTGATAGATGTTTAACTTTTTCATTTAAAGGGAAAGTGACATTAAAGGAAAAGGGTTTGAAAGCGGTAGACATTCTACGCAAATCGATTTTAACATCAAATAACAGAGGAAAAATCAACTGCGTATTTCATTGTTTGAAGGATGTATCATTTATGTTTTTATCTATCTAAGTGCTTTTTCAAGCAAGTGCCTCAAAATAAATTGAATGAAAATATAGAAACTGCAATATCAATTATTCAAGCACTTTTTCGTGCCATTATATATTCGTTAACAAATTGAAAACAATTAATGATCACTAGGCATGTATTGAAATAATTTGTTTGAGAAAATGATCATTCAATGAAGAATAAAACAATTAATAATGATGAAATTGAAACAATTTTCTTTTCTTTTTTACTTTATTTCAAGATCATGCGTTGAATAAAGTAACGTTTCCGTACTACCAATTTTGCGTATTGGCGCACTGTTTAAAGTGTTCGCTTATTTAATGTGTTGACGCACTTCACAATTACGTGTATATAATATAGTAAGAGAGAATTTTTTTAAAAGGGGACACATTATCAGCAAAAGACATCAAATGTTATAATTATTAATAATTTTAATAAATATGTGGATGACTAAAGATAATGCAATATAACATAGCTTGGCTGAATCACAATTTCCTTAGAGTTAAATAGATTAAGTGAACACATGTTATACTTACATAAATGACATAACAAGCTTATATCCATGTTAATAAAAACAAAAGCCAGCAACATTAAATACCAAAGAGGTGAAATTGTATTCGTTATATATGGGTGTCTGCAATATAATTTTTTGTTTATTGACTATAATTACTCTCTAAAATCGATTATCGAATCATCATCATTAAATCTACAAACGTTACATATTTAAAATTATGCTTAATCACCCTTTGTTAAAACTTATTTTTTACTTATTTTATGTGCAGGTCTGATTCATATCAAAATCAAAATGAAAATAAAATATGTTACATACTTACGAATTTCTTTCTGATATTTAACAAAAAATAATCATTGTGATCAGCTTTAAGCCTTAACGTTAATTAACCTTTTAAAGCAAAAATGTTTGAAATGAAATTTACGGTTTTTTGCTTCCAAACCCACGCTGTTTACAATAACTCGGGACGTAAATGGGATCAATATTACCGTAATAAAACAGGAAGCTTTTATAAACATTACATTTTATTACTTTTCAAATGACAATATATTGAAAACAAAATACAAATTTTTTTTTCATAAAAGATACTTTAAACCTGATTTATTTTTTAATTTATCTGAAAAATTTTTAAAATTTAAAAAGCGGCCCCAAATATGAGTATATAGTATGTATTAGGTGCGGGGTCTGTAAAACATTGTTCCTTTTAAAAATTACTTTAAAAATAACAATTTTCTCTGGTGCTGCAAAAAGAAGAAAAAACCAATATACTGGCTCGCCTTCGAAACGTTTGAATTTCACTTTTCTTAATAATTCCCATTAAACAATTAATTGTATGCACATAATTCAAGAGTTAATTGAACTAAGATAAGTCCGAAAACCCCCAGACTGTTTAAAAATATTTTCCCCTAATTCCCCATGCTTACTTTGACTTGCAATAGCAATTTTTAATACGATTTAATGAACAATCGGCATGTACGTATTGGAATAATTCATTCAAAAGAAAATCGGCAAAGACTGCTCATTGGTTCAGAATTGTACCTATTTTTATGTTTCATAGCTTGACTGTCTAACTATTTCATTGGATAATGTCATGATACTTAATGAATTAACTTCCTGTATACTGTTCTTCTGTGTTTTAGGATGACTTCTAGACAATGTGAAATATAATCTACAAAATATAATAATGACTATTTAAAAAAAGTGTCTAATACATTCAAATTATTCAAATTATCAATAAAAATAAGAATCAATTATAACTCGAAGAACTTGGCAATCTAATACCTTGTTAACATGATAAAAGACTTATCAATGTTCGACGTTGAAAGTCAACAATTATCACGTAGTGAATAATCACAATAAGAAAACCAGATATTTGACAAGCCAGATAACAATTTGTCATTGTTAGTCCCCTACCGGTTTACCGGAGGGGACTTTAGGTTTGCCCTCCGTCCGTCTGTCGTTCTGTCCGTCAGTCCGTCCGTCCACAAAACTGGGTCCCGGGATACTTCAAAAAGTACTGAAAATATTTTTATGAAACTTGATATATGAATAGATGGCAGTATGGAGATTATGCATATTTTACACATGGCACATTTTACACATAAGCTGGATCCAATGATAACGCAAAAAGTACTGGAAATATATTTATGAAACTTGACAAATGGGTAGATTGCAGTCTGGAGATTATGCACGTCTTTTTTGTTTCTTCCTCTGTTGAAAACTTTGGTTGCTATGGCAACAAATAGACTGAAAATATGGCAAATTTTACACATAAACTGAATCCAGTGATACTCAAAAAGGACTGGAAATATTTTTAAGAAACTTGACATATGGGTAGATGGCAGTCTGGAGATTATGCATGTCTTATCTTTTCTTCCTTTTTGAAAAAATTGGTTGCCATGGCAACAAATAGGCTTAAAACATGTCAAATATAACAATATTTGTTATTAGTCACAAAGAGCTGAATATTTTTATAAAATTGCATCTTTTTTTCAAGAGTTATCTCTTCTTAAAGAATTTTGCTTTTAAAAATGTTATATTTTGGTAACAGGGATGTTTCAAATATTAACTTAAGAGTGTCCTTCAGTCCGCCTGTCTGTTCATAAAAACTGTTTCCTGTGATCACTTTTAAAGAATTTTTTCAACAAGTCTACTTAAAATAGAGAAAAATTGAAACATTAGTGAATGGCGAATGGCCCTTCAGAATGTTGCTGGGGTTCTAACCGGTAGGGGACTTATGGATTGCTTGCAATACTATGATAATTGCTTGTTTTATTTATCTAATTATCGGAAACAGTTTCACGACCGGAAAGCTGTGAGGGAATTGTGAATTATCACGCCTTTTAATACGGATTTTAGTTTAAAGTTTGATTTGTGTTGAGCCTTTATGTGCAGATTGTACTGAGAGTAAAAATTTAATGGCTGGACAGTGATGTAATCCATCGTTATGTATTCAAAGAAAATATATGACATATTGTGATTTTAATTATATAAACTTAATAAACATATTGTTATTGTATTCACATTATATTTGTGAAGGTTCATTACTAACACGATAAATGAAATATTATTAGTTTACCCTTTTGTTTAACTCTTTTTCATTATGAAGAGCATTCAGTATTAAACCTACACTCATTCATGCGTCTTTTAATATCAAGTTATCAAATTTTGAAGTCAAAGTCGACAACTGAAATAAATAATGTTATTTTGTAATGAAGTTCATTCAGATAGCCCACAATGTTATGAAAATTGCTGATACTCAAAGAAAGGATTACAAAACTGCAAAGCCGTGTGTCTTTTATTATCAAATATTAAAACCAACAACAACAAAAATGAAGCCACATTTATAAAAATTAAATCAAAACAATAATTATAATAACAACCACCACAAAAAGAAAGCAAACAAAAAAGAAAAAGAAAGATGAAAGAAACAACAAGCAAAGAGGTAAATAAGAAATAGCAATACATACAGAACAGTCGGAATATTGATTGTACAAAATAATTTCCCAATGTACCGATAAACAATTGTTATGTAAAGAGTAGTTTACTTCCGGTAGAATTTTGATTTATTATGTACGCCTTAAATTATAAAATCACTTTGACATATCTGTTTGAAATCTACACTTCTTACAAGACAATCATTAATAGCGTCTAGCAAATATTGCAATCACTGATCGATCAGATAATGTTACTCCTAAAGTTTAAGTGCTTCACATTTTGCACTCAATTTAGCTTTTGCAAAAAATGCGAAAATATCTATTAAAAGGAAGTTGTACAAATGGGCACATTTTTATAAGTTTATCAAATTTTGATAAGATAATAGATATGTGTCATTTGAACATTCTTATGTATAAAACATTTCTTGAAAAAAAAAATTAATTGACTATGAAATGCAAATTATGTCGACTTTAATAATATAAGCTTATTATTTAAAAAAAAACATCATACTTAATTGATGGTAGTAAATGGAAAATAAGTTATTATGTAAATTGACAATAAAAAGAAATCAATATATTCACACAACAAAATATTAATATTTTAAATATTGATAAAATAGCAGAAATGTATCATTTGGACATTCCTATTAAATATTTCTTCAAGAAGAATGTAGATATAGTTTTAAATGTTACATAATGCATGCATATTTTACGAAGAAAAAATAATTTTTTGTTCAAGACAATTTAAATAATCTGGTTTTAAATATAAATACGTAATGTTGTATCTCAAACTTTTCTACAACATTTATATAAATTCATTTCATTATTTCTTGTCGTATATTCTATTAAATACTCAAAATATAATCATTTATGTTATGACAGACCTTCTTTTATAGACCAATGCATGTTTCTTTTTTTTTTTTAATTAAAAAAACATTTAAATGTAAATATTCTTAAATTACATGTAATTACTGAAATATGTAACATTTGAACGGAATAAAACATCAAAAGTCATGGAATTAAATTTTCATTTATCACAAATTAGAAGAGTTAAGATTATTTCAAAATTATACAATACATCTTGATATTCTAAATTAATTTAAGATTCTTCTCCTATAACTTCAAAGATAGCAAACTAAGAAAGCTAAATTGGAAAAAAAAACTTTCTTTTCCTAAGACACATACAGTCTGCAGTGATTGTAGTGTGTTCCAGATAAGGAATTAATTAAGGAAACCAAAGTCTTGTAAACTTTATCGGGGTTCCGGAACAATGATTTAATGAACCTTAAAGAATGTATGATAATTGACGACTGATGCAGCTTCTACAATATCTTTATTTGAGATTTCGGACTCTTGAATAATATTCTATTATAAAGTGATATGTATATCAATCATTTGCAAAATTCACAGTTTGTAAATACTTTTTATTTTACGTTAACATCTCAATATTTGTACAGTCGAGTTCACACTTAAGGTGATATAAATTTAACTATTATTTCATTATGAATATTTCCCGAAAGGTAAACTTAAGATGTTTAATTTTTTTATACCAATTAATCAATATGTGATACATCGATAAATCAATACATGACTTAACTCTAATTCATTTAACCAATAGCGAGTTACTTTGCATGGTCATTTAGCTTAGTGAATGTGTATCAGTTATGAACATTATTTACATTCTATGGTATTTGAATCACAATAACTTAAAGTAAACATCACGTTAATGTATTTAATAGTCAATTATTACATCTCATTGTCTTTCTGGCTTCTGTTGGTCTCTAGGGATAGTATTGCACTACGCTCATGACATTCCAATAATTCATTGTGCCTTTCGATATACAGCACTCTTAGAATGATATCAATTTTATTTCACATTTCTCAAATAAAATTTATACAATTTCAGCATTTGCACCATTTTTAATATAAATCATGATTGAATCCAACCTTCTCAATCACGTCTTGTTTTAACAAGACCAATGTTTTTCATTAGTCACTACAATAAAGTTCTTTACACTTGCGCTTAACAAACAAATTTTATGTACGGAATTCTAAAAATTCAAACCAAATTCTTATTGCATGTGATGTAAAGAAAATAGGTCAAAATGTCAAAGGTGTATTGTTTTGAACTGAAGATGTCAATAAATATATACATTTGTAGTACATTAGTTAGGTAGCTTGCTTTTACCAATGAACAGGTTTATTCATGACGAACCGGTATTTTTAGCATTCTTTAGAGAATCTGTTTTTCTCTAATTATTTTTTACTCGACAAGCGTCTCGTCCAATATAGGTTTGACAGCCGTGTAGACGTCTTTCCGAATTCATTATCGTACTTTATAATATGAAATAACTTCAAAATATCTAGTTATAGTGAAGCAAGATTCTTTCAATTTCTTACTTAGGGTATTTAACCGTGTCCTTTTTCGTTTGGTTTCGTTTATATATAACTTGTTCAAATAATTAACCAAAACATTTCGATTTACAGTGATTTTTTAAATGTTATTGTGATTGACTATGTTCTACTATTTATTGTGGCATATCCTTACAAACTTAGTTATAAACATGAACTTTTCACTATTATTTGTTCACTTAATTCCTCGCAATATTTTTTTACACGTAATAGATTTGATTTAATAATAAAAGAGTTAAACCGTTAAAACGCCCATTAAGCCCTTAAAGTGCTCCAATATTTGTTTCTCAAAAAGTTTGTTTGGTATCCAACAAGGCACAGAATGGATTTCATTTTGAAAGGAGATTCAAGGTCATGAACCTTCATATTGAAAATAGACGTTAAAAGGAGCATTTAAAAGCTTGAGAATATTTAAAAAACTATTTTACTTTTTTCAACTACCCTAAAATTACCACAAACACATCAATAATGTTGTACTGAACGATCAGTACGGATCAAACAATTGTAAGGCAATTTGCTAATTTTCATGCAAGGGAGGTATTAACTTTTTGTATCTTTGTTTTTTCTCTACCATTTTACCTGACGCTGTTGCATTTTCAAAAGACGAAAACAAAACCTTTGGATAAATCATGATTCAATTCAGTTACTCAATTATTTGGTTTTCGAAAGAACACTTAAATTATCTCTTGCGTTACTTTAATTGGTATGTGTTACTCTAACTGTTTGCAAACACGGTTTATGGAAAATGTTATCATTAGGATTTCTTGTTTATTTGTTTAATGAGTGTATTCGATTTTTGAGCAACTGCTGTCCAATAGATTTTATGCCAAATTGATTGTTTTGATATCAATGTTGTTACGTATGTACGCACTTTCCTCTTGGTAATATATCAACATCTTACGACATATAAAATTTTGTAACTAGCGTGGTCTTGTTTGCCTTTTTGGGTTAATTGCTTGAATCAATTGCTTTAAAAGAAACGACGAAACCACGATGAATCTTTGAATGTACGATGGTAAAAACACGAAATTATATCGAGTTTTTATCATCATGGTTACGGTATTTCGACTTTTCAGCATGATCGTACTTTCGCTTTTTCATCATCGTACCTTCGACTTTTCACCATCGTGGTTTGTTATTACGACTTATCACCATCGTTAGTTCGTGTTTTTCGTTCTCTCGAGTAATGTGTTTGTTGCGATGGACCTAACAGGACACCATGTTTTATATTCAAGCGTCTATAGTTTTATCCTACAATTCCAAGTCAAGAAATCCCTTTTTTCGAGATGTGTCTTTTTGTTATTCTCAAACGCTCTTTCCGCTTAATTGTTACCTATTTAGTTATGTTTATAGTCTGTGTTTTATTAGATAAGTACATGTACATGTAAAGACCTAAAAGGACATACAGCTCTTATTTGCTTTTTAAGATTATGGTTGAAAGTTATCAACGTTTGTTCCTATTAAGAATCCTATCAAATTGTTACCTATAACACAACAACATTAACATCATATAATTCAAATAGAGCACTAATTGTTGAATGGTCGTTAACATGTAAATAATGTATCGACATTTTATTCCGTCAGGCGCCATTCGTTGTTTTTTATGAATGTTGGACACGCAAAAAATGGACAAACAAATACCTGGATGCAAAACAATATGTCAGTGATAAAGCTAAATTTCTAAAAGGTGAAGATCCCTCGAAAGCAACAGAAACATAAGCAAACAGTTGATTGAAAAAGGGCACATTGTGTGTGTTTATGATAAATAGTGGATAGTGCAACATTAGATGCAACATTTCTAACATCATCTAGCAACGGTTTAAGCGGTATTCTTGGATTTTTAATGTATTTGTTTTATATTTGCCATCTTTACTGAACAAATTTCATATTCTTATTTATCACAATTCAAACGTCACATGTTAATGAAATACTCGCGTTAAAACTATGTCGTCGGAATGTCTCGAAAATCGATCAATAGGAAAAATTTGTCAAATGTAAGACGATAAACTGTTTAAAATGTAAAAAAAATTATGGTTCAAAGAAAAATTCCCGAAAACCCCCAAACAAATTTTTTTAGCTTAAAAAATTAAGAAATGTAATAGCGAAATAGCAAGTTAGGGAAAAACTAAAAAAACATTTTCAAGGGGCGTTGGGGACGTAAACGCCAAAACTTTTAAAAATGACATCGATTTATGGGAATTTTTCAAAAGATGTTAACGAATAGGGGACGTTGGTAACTTGAGGATCTTGAAATGTAATAGTTAATGATTTTACTGTTTGTATTTTGTTTCTTGTATCATTATTTTCTTTTTGCAGTGTTTAGGGGAAAATTGTGTAAAATTTAACACCCACTGTTAAAAATTTGGTATGCGTTTTATTTTTTTAAAATAAGCAATTTTGTAAAGTGGTTTTTTTCTGTTTTTTTTTGTAGTATGAAATTTATATTCAAAACTTATTTTACTTCTTGAAAAACAAAATTAGTTAATTGCATGTCGTTTTTCCAAAAATCAATTTCGAAAAATAACGGAATTTTTATTAAGGACTTTGTACATTTTCTTTAAAATAAATGGGTTTCCCATTTTGTACCGAAATAAATGGGCAGGGGATCCCCGCATCAAAACTGCGTACACATTTTGGCTACCCGTAAATGAGAAAAAACTCCCCCTTTAAAGGACAATACCTTGTACGTTTTTAAGTTTTTTAAGTTTACCGTGGGCTTGTTTACATTGTTTCCCAATAACGCAAAAACTTTTTTTTTTTAATATTTTTGTTGATTTTTTTTGAAATATTTGGGGGATAGTTCCAAATTTTTTTTCCGGTTTTGTTAGTAAATTCTTTTAAGGGTTTAAAGAATCATTTACAAAGCCCGGTTTTTTTTGATCATCCTGATATAAAAAATTAAAATAATTGAATCCTTCCCCGTGAAAATAAAAAACTTTAACCCTCTTAACTTTATTACGTTTTCCACATTTTAAATCTTTCAGAATGTTAAATTGGATCAAATTTCCGTTATTACCGGAAAACAACTTCAAAAGTATTCTTGCCATTTTAACTTGATGTATATGAACAAAGATTTGGAATCAATTTCAATAATCGTTATTTCTTTGATTTTTAACATCATTTGATAGATGTTTTAACTTTTTCACTAAAGGGAAAAATGACATTAAAGGAAAGGGGGTTTGAAATTTGTAGACATTCTATGCCATTCGATTTGAACATCAAAATAACAGAAGAAAAATCAACTGCGTATTGCCATTTGTTTGAAGAACGTATCATTTATTTTTTATTTAATCGAAGTGCTTTATTCAAAAAAAGTGACTCGAAAAATAAATTGAATGAAAAATATAGAAATTGCAAATTTTCAATTTTTCCATGTGCTTTTCCGCGCCATTAAATCTTCGTTAAACAAATTGAAAAAAATGAAACAATAAGCAAATGCGTTGAAATAATTTTTCAAAAAAATGATCATCCAATGGAGAATAAAACAAAAATTAATGATGATTTAAATTGAAACCAAATTTACTGTTTTTTTTTTGTTTTTTTTTTTTACCTTTCTTTTCCTTATCATGTGATGAATAAAGTAAACCACTGTTTATCACTGCACTAGTAAATTTGTTTGCTTATTTTGATGTGTTGACGCATTTTTCGACTGTATAGTAAGAGAATTTTTTTTTTCAAGTAAGGAATAACATTATTAAACAAAGAACCATAACTATTAATAATGATAAAATTGTAATAAGTGAATGAACATTTGAAAAATTTAAAACTCTTAGGAAGTTAATTTAATTTTAGATGACTAAGAAATAATGCAATATAGCATAAAATTGGACTTATCACATTTCGTTATAAGTTAAATAAAATTAAGTGAACGGCCAAATGACATATCAAAGCCTCTATCCATGTCTATAAAACAGAGCCGGCAACATTAAATAACAAGAGGTGCTTGTAATTCGTTATATATGGGTTGTCTGCAAATATTTTTTTTAGCTGACTATAATTACGCTCTAAGTGTGATTATCGCGATTCATCAATCATTAATTTACAAGCTTTTACATAATGTAAAGTTATGCTTATATCACCCTTATTGTAAACACTTATTTTTAAACTTATTTATATGTGCAGGTTTAATGAGAGGAATGCTATCCAGCTAGCTTAAGGAAGAGCGTCCATGGTTCTACTCAGGGTCCGTTCGTGCCTGAAATAAAGCACGGAATGGCACCTGAGGTCTTTCCTAACACCAGTAAAGCTGGAACGTCGCCGCTATGAACCTATATTGTGTTTGTGTGACGTAAAACCCAATCAAACAAAAAAATCAATGTGCAGCGTTTTTATTCATGATTCAAATCAAAATTAAAAATGAAAGCTCTTAAATAGTTACATAATTTTTCTTATTTAATGGAAAGATTACAAACGAAAAATAATCGTTTAAATTTTTAAGCCTTTTTAAATTAAACCTTTTTTTAAAACGAAAATACATTTACGATTTTTTTTTAAAAGCCACGCTGTGACAATAACTCGGGGCGTAATTGGATCTATTTCCGTAATAAAGGAAGCCTTTATAAACTTAAAATTTTTTACTTTTATAAAACAGATATATTAAAAATAAAACATTTTATTTCCAAAAAAATTTTGACTGATTTTAAAATCATTACCTCAAATCTGTAATTTTAAAATTAAAAAACAGCCAAAATTTTTTAGGGCGGGGTTTGCAACCATGTGTCCATTTCATTAAAAATTTTCCTTGGTGCTGCAAAAAAAAAAACAATATACTGATTGCCTTCGAAATTTTGAATTTCCTCTTTTTTATATTAATTCTTTTTAAATAATTGCTGCATTAATTTGAGTTAATTGAACAAGATAATCCGAAACAGACTGTTTTACATTTATTATTTTCCATTTTGAACCTCACTACTTGCAATAGCATTTTTATACGATTAATGTACACTCGGGCATGTATTGGAAATTATTCATTCATAGAGAAATCGAAAAATACTGCCTCTTTGGATATTAATATTGGGGTTCAGAATTTTCGTTTTTACCTATTTTTTTGTGCTGAAAAACCAGTTTCATAGCATGGCTGTCTAACTATTTCAGAAAGTTACTTCTCTTGGATAATGTCATGATACTTTATTAATTTAACTTCCTGTATACTGTTTGTCTGTGTTTTTAGGTAACTTCTAGACAATTTGAAATATAATCTGCAAAATAATAATAAATGATTATTTGAAAAGGTGTCTTTATCCATTCAAATAATTTCAAATTATCAATGAAAAAAGAATCAATTTATAACTCGAAAGAAACTTGGAGCAATTAATACACCTGTTAACATGCAAAAAAAAGACTTCAATGTTTGACGTTGAAAGTCAACAATTAATCACGTAGTGAAATAATCACAATAAGAAAAACCAGATTTTTACCAAAGCCAGCATTAACAATTTGTTACTTGTTTTATTTAATCTATCAGAAACAGTTTCTCTCGACCGGAAAGCTGTGAGGGAATTGTGAATTACCGCGCCTTTTTAATACGGATTTAAGTTTAAAGTTCGATTTTTGTTGAGCCTTCATGTGGCAGATTGTACTGAGAGTAAGAATTCAATGGCTGGACAGTGATGTAATCCTTTGTTATGTAGTCAAGAAAATATATGATCGTCTTTATAATATCAAGTTATTAAATTTTGAAATCAAAGTGGACAACAGTATCTGAACTGAAAGAAACTTTTTTCTTTTGTAATGAAGTTCATTCAGATAGCCCAAACTGTTATGAAAATTGCTGATACTCAAAGAAAGGATACATAAACTGCAAAGCCGTGTGTCTTTTATTATCAAATATTAAAACCAACAACAACAATAATGAAGCCACATTTATAATAATCAAATCATAAGAACAACAATTATAATAACAACCCCCACAAAAAACAAGTTAACAAAAAAAAAACAAGATGAAAGAAACAACAAGCAAAGAGGTTTATAAATAAAGCAATGCAAACAAAACAGTCGGAATAATGATTGTACATAATAATTTCCCAATGTTTCGATAAACAATTGATAATGTAAAGAGTACTTTACTTCCGGAAGAATTTTGATTTATTATGTACACCTTTTTTATAAAAATCACTTTGAAATATCTGTTTGCAATCTACACTACTTACATAACAATCAATAATAGCGTCTGTCAAATATTGCAATCACTGATGGATCAGATAATGTTACTGCTAAGGTTTAAGTGTTTCATATTTTGCACTCAATTTACCTAAAATTTTCAAAAAAATGCGAAAATAATTATTAAAAGGAAGTTGTACAAATGGGCACATTTTTATAAGTTGATAAAATTTTGATAAGATAATAGATATGTGTCATTTGAACATGCTTATGTATTAAACATTTCTTGAAAAAAAAATAATAGACTTGTAAACGTTCCAGTAAGCATATATGATATCAAATGCAATTTATTTCGTTAAAAAAACATCATACTTAATTGATGGTAGTAAATGGAAAATAATTTAATATGTAAATTGACAATAAAAAGAAATCAATATATTTGTACAACAAAATATAAATATTTCAAATATTGATAAAAATAACAGACATGTATCATTTGGACATTCCTATTAAATATTTCTTCAAGAAGAATATCGATATAGTTCTAAATGTTACAGTATGCCTATTTTACGATGAAAATAATATTTTGTTCAAAAATAATAATCTGCTTTTAAAAATAAATTTGTAATGTTGGGTCATGTATCTCACAGTTTTCAATAACATTTATATAATTTCATTTCATTATTTCTTGTCGTATATTCTATTAAATACTTATAATGTAATCATTTAATAATATGTTATGTTATGTTATAGACCAATTCATATTTCTTTTTTAACACTTTTTTTAATTAAAAAAACACATTTAAATGTAAATATTCTGAAATTACTTGTAATTATTGAATTATGTAACACTTGAACCAAATAAAACATCTTTTTTTCATATATCACAATTTAGAAGAGTTAAGATTATTTCAAAATTATAAAATACATCTTGATATTCTAAATTAATTAAAGTTTCTTCTCTATAACTTCCAAGATAGCAAAGTAAGAAAGCTAAATTGGAAAATAAACTTTCTTTTCCTAAGACACATACAGTCTGGAGTGATTGTAGTATGTTCAAGATAAGGAATAAATTAAGGAAACCAAAGTCTTTTAAACTTTATCAGGGTTCCGGAACAATGATTTAATGAACCTTTTAAGAATGTATGGTAACTGATAACCAAAGACCGATGCAGTTTCTATAATTATTTTATTTGAGAATGCGGAATACTAAATGATATTGTATTGTAAATAATATTTTTATCAATCACTTGCAAAACTCCCAGCCTGTAAATACATATTATTTTACGTTAACATATCAATATTTGCACAGTTGAGTTCACATTTGAATAGAGTGACGTAAAGTAAACTATCATTTCATTCTGAATATATCTTAAAAGATAAAAATGTTTAATCTTTAATTAATCAATACGTGACTCATCAATTAATCAAAACATGACTTTACTCTATAGCGCGTCACTTTGTTTTGTCATTAAATTTTGACCTTTTGAATTTGTAATATTTTTCATAATAATTTACAGTAAATTGCATTTTCATCTCAGAAGATTGAATTTGAAAGGTAAAAGCAAAGATCTAGTAAATGCATTTAGTCAATCTTAGTGTCTTGCATTTTGTTTGAAATTTCTGCTTCTGTCGGTCTCCAGTGGTAGAATTGCAAAACGCTCATGGCATTCCAAATCATTGTGGCATTCGAAATACAGCAGTGTTAAATATCAATTTTATTTCACTCTTTATAAAATATAACTTAATATTATATCAAATCTCGTTTATGCGACTGTGTTTTCAGTTTGCGACTCAACAATGTAAACTATAATATGTTCAGAATGTCAGGGAATAGTTCTTTTGATTTCCTACACATGATTATAAGCCATAGCCATAGTTTTATCCTACAATTCCAGGTCAAGAAATCCCTTTCGAGATGTGTCTTTTTGTTATTCTCAAACGCTCTTTTCGCTTAATTGTCACCTATTTTGTTATGTTTATATTCTGTTTTTATTAGATAAGTACTTGTACATGTAAAGACCTAAAAGGACATACAGCTCGTATTTGCTTTTTAAGATTATGGTTGAAAGTTATCAACGTTTGTTCCTATTAAGAATCCTATCAAATTGTTACCTATAACACAACAACATTAACATCATATAATTCAAATAGAGCACTAATTGTTGAATGGTCGTTAGCATGTAAATAATGTATCGACATTTTATTCCGTCAGGCGCCATTCGTTGTTTTTTATGAATGTTGGACACGCAAAAAATGGACAAACAATTACCTGGATGCAAAACAATATGTCAGTGATAAAGCTAAATTTCTAAAAGGTGAAGATCCCTCGAAAGCAACAGAAACATAAGCAAACAGTTGATTGAAAAGGGGCACATTGTGTGTGTTTATGATAAATAGTGGATAGTGCAACATTAGATGCAACATTTTCTAACATCATCTAGCAACGGTTTAAGCGGTATTCTTGGATTTTTAATGTAATTGTTTTATATTTGCCATCTTTACTGAACAAATTTCATATTCTTATTAATATATAAATAATTAATCAACATTGAAATCCATTCCTCGCTGTAAATCAAACAACATTTAATCACTCTTAACTATATTATTACGAATCTTTCACACATATTATCTCATTCAGAATAGTTGAATTGGATCAAATTTCCGTTATTACCGGAAACAACTTCAAAGTATTCCTTGCATTTTACTGATGTATATGAACAAAGATTTGGAATCAATTTCTTTACATCGTTATTTTCTTTGATGTTTACATCATTTGATAGATGTTTAACTTTTTCACTTAAAGGGAAAATGACATTAAAGGAAAGGGGGGTTTGAAGTTGTAGACATTCTATGCCATCGATTTTAACATCAAATAACAGAAGAAAAATCAACTGCGTATTCCATTGTTTGAAGAACGTATCATTTATTTTTTATTTATCGAAGTGCTTATTCAAACAAGTGACTCGAAATAAATTGAATGAAAATATAGAAATTGCAATTTCAATTATCCAAGTGCTTTTCCGCGACATTAAATCTTCGTTAACAAATTGAAAAAAAAGAACAATAAGCATGCGTTGAAATAATTTGTTCAAGAAAATGATCATCCAATGGAGAATAAAACAAATAATGATGATGAAATTGAAACAATTTACTGTTTTTTGTTTTTTTTTACTTTCTTTCCTTATCATGTGATGAATAAAGTAAGCCACTGTTTATCACTGCACTAGTTAAATTGTTCGCTTATTTGATGTGTTGACGCATTTTTCGACTGTATAGTAAGAGAATTTTTTTTTCAATTAAGGAATACATTATCTACAAAGACCATACTATTATAATGATAAAATTGTAATAGTGATGAACATTTGAAAATTTTAAACTCTAGGAAGTTAATTTATTTGTAGATGACTAAGATAATGCAATATAGCATAAAATGACTTTATCACAATTTCGTTATAGCTAAATAAATTAAGTGAACGCAAATGACATATCAAGCATCTATCCATGTCTATAAAACAGAGCCGGCAACATTAAATAACAAGAGGTGCTTGTATTCGTTACATATGGGTGTCTGCAAATATTTTTATTACTGACTATAATTAATTACGCTCTAAGTGTGATTATCGATTCATCATCATTAATTTACAAGCTTTACGTAATGTAAAGTTATGCTTATATCACCCTTATGTAAACACTTATTTTTAACTTCTTTATATGTGCAGGTTTAATGTGAGGAAGCTATCCAGCTAGCTTAAGGAACGTCCAGGGTTCTACTCAGGGGCCGTTCGTGCCTGAAATAAAGCACGGAATGGCACCTGAGGTCTTCCTACACCAGTAAAGCTGGAACGTCGCCATATGACCTATATTGTGTTTGTGTGACGTAAAACCCAATCAAACAAAAAAACAATGTGCAGGTTTTATTCATGATCAAATCAAATTAAAATGAAAGCTCTTACATAGTTACATATTTTTCTTATTTAAATGGAGATTACAACGAAAAATAATCAGTTGATCACATTTAAGCCTTAACTTAATTAACCATTTTAGCAACGTAAATACAATTTACGATTTTTATTTCCAAACGCCACGCTGTACACAATAACTCAGGGCGTAATTGGATCATATTTCCGTAATAACAGGAAGCCTTTATAAACATTACATTTTATTACTTTTCATAATGACAGATATATTGAAAACATAATACAAGTTTTATTTCATCAAAGCATATCTTTGACTGATTCTAAAATCATTATCTCAATATCTGATAATTTACAATATATAAAGACAGCGACAATATGTATTAGGTGCGGGGTTTGTCAACCATGTGTCCATTTCAATTAACATTTTCTCTGGTGCTGCAAAACAAAAGAACAATATACTGATTGCCTTCGAAATGTTTGAATTTCACTCTTCCTTTATAATTACTTTATACAATAATTGCATGCATATAATTCAGAGTTAATTGAACAAGATATCCGAACAGACTGTTTACAATTATTATTTTCCATTTTGAACCTCACTACTTGCAATAGCATTTTTATACGATTAATGTACACTCGGCATGTATTGGAATTATTCATTCATAGAGAAATCGGTAAATACTGCTCATTGGATATTAATATTGGTTCAGAATTTTCGTTTTACCTATTTTTTGTGCTGAAACCAGTTTCATAGCATGGCTGTCTAACTATTTCAGAAAGTTACTTCTCTTGGATAATGTCATGATACTTTATTAATTTACTTCCTGTATACTGTTTGTCTGTGTTTTAGGTAACTTCTAGACAATTTGAAATATAATCTGCAAAATATAATAATGATTATTTGAAAAGGTGTCTTATCCATTCAAATTATTCAAATTATCAATGAAAAAAAGAATCAATTATAACTCGAAGAACTTGGCAATTTAATACCCTGTTAACATGAAAAAAAAGACTTCAATGTTTGACGTTGAAAGTCAACAATTATCACGTAGTGAATAATCACAATAAGAAAACCAGATATTTTACAAGCCAGATAACAATTTGTTATTGTTTTATTTATCTATCAGAAACAGTTTCTCGACCGGAAAGCTGTGAGGGAATTGTGAATTACCGCGCCTTTTAATACGGATTTAAGTTTAAAGTTCGATTTTTGTTGAGCCTTTATGTGCAGATTGTACTGAGAGTAAGAATTCAATGGCTGGACAGTGATGTAATCCTTTGTTATGTAGTCAAGAAAATATATGATCGTCTTTATAATATCAAGTTATCAAATTTTGAAATCAAAGTGGACAACAGTATCTGAACTGAAAGAAACTTTGTTCTTTTGTAATGAAGTTCATTCAGATAGCCCAAACTGTTATGAAAATTGCTGATACTCAAAGAAAGGATACATAAACTGCAAAGCCGTGTGTCTTTTATTATCAAATATTAAAACCAACAACAACAATAATGAAGCCACATTTATAATAATCAAATCATAACAACAACAATTATAATAACAACCCCCACAAAAAACAAGTAAACAAAAAAAACAAGATGAAAGAAACAACAAGCAAAGAGGTTTATAAATAAGGCAATGCAAACAAAACAGTCGGAATAATGATTGCACATAATATTTTCCCAATGTTTCGATAAACAATTGATAATGTAAAGAGTACTTTACTTCCGGTAGAATTTTGATTTATTATGTACACTTTTTTTTATAAAAATCACTTTGACATATATGTTTGCAATCTACACTACTGACATAACAATCAATAATAGCGTCTGTCAAATATTGCAATCACTGATTGATCAGATAATGTTACTGCTAAGGTTTAAGTGTTTCACATTTTGCACTCAATTTAGCTTAAATTTTCCCAAAAAATGCGAAAATATCTATTGAAAGGAAGTTGTACAAATGGGCACATTTTTATAAGTTGATCAAATTTTGATAAGATAATAGATATGTGTCATTTGAACATGCTTATGTATAAAACATTAATTTTCTTGAAAAAAAATTTAATAGACTTGTAAACTTTCCAGTAAGCATATATGATATGAAATGCAAATTATGTCGTTAAAAAAACATCATACTTAATTGATGGTAGTAAATGGAAAATAAGTTATTATGTAAATTGACAATAAAAAGAAATCAATATATTTGTACAACAAAATATAAATATTTCAAATATTGATAAAAATAACAGACATGTATCATTTGGACATTCCTATTAAATATTTCTTCAAGAAGAATATCGATATAGTTCTAAATGTTACAGTATGCCTATTTTACGATGAAAATAATATTTTGTTCAAGAATAATCTGCTTTAAAATATAAATATGTAATGTTGGGTCATGTATCTCAAACTTTTCTACAACATTTATATAAATTCATTTCATTATTTCTTGTCGTATATTCTATTAAATACTTATAATAGAATCATTAATGTTATGACAGTCCTTCTTTTATAGACCAATGCATGTTTCTTTTTTTTTAATTAAAAAAACACATTTAAATGTTAATATTCTGAAATTACATGTAATTACTGAAATATGTAACACTTGAACCAAATAAAACATCAAAAGTCATGGTATCAATATTTTCATATATCACAATTAAGAAGAGTTAAGATTGTTTGAAAATGATAAAATACATCTTAATATTTTAATTAATTTAAGTTTCTTCTCTATAAGCAAACTAAGAAAGCTAAATTGGCAAAAAAACTTTCTTTTCCTAAGACACATACAGTCTGCAGTGATTGTAGTGTGTTCCAGATAAGGAATTAATTAAGGAAACCAAAGTCTTGTAAACTTTATCGGGGTTCCGGAACAATTTTTTAATGAACCTTTAATTAATGTATGGTAACTGATAATCAGCGACTTTCTACAGAATGCGGAATCCTGAATGATAGTGTTTTATAAAGTAATATTTTTATCAATCACGTTTGTAAATATATTTTTCGTTACGCTTAAATATCAATATTTGTACAGTTGAGTTCATATTACTTAAAATTACGTAAAGTAAACTATTATTTCGTTATGAACATATCTTAACCCTTTACCTAATATATACGCGAACCAACGCACTTTCGACCCCCCCCCCCTCTTTGGGCCTCGAATTGTGAAAAAATGTCCTGTTTGGGTCCCAAAATGCTCATGAAGTAATGGGTTAAAAGATAAAAATGTTTAATCCCTGCATCAATTAATCAATACGTGACGCATCAGTTAATCAAAACATGACTTTACACTAGTCAATTGCTATGCAATTAGCCATTAAACCAATAGTGCGTCACCTTGTTTTGTCATAAAATTTTGACCTTTTGAATATGTAATATTTGTCTTAATTATTTACAGTACTAAGTATATTGCATTTTCACCACAAAAGATTGAATTTGAATTGGAAAAGTAAAGATCTAGTAAATGCATTTGATAGTCAGTCTTAATGTCTTGCATTGTTTGACATTTCAGCTTTTGACGGTCTCCAGGGGTAGAATTCCACTACGCTCATGGCATTCCAAATCATTGTGGCATTTGATATACAGCACTGTTAAATATCAATTTTATTTTATTCTTTTTTTTTATCTTTAATATATCAAATCTCGTTTATGCAATTTTGTTTTCATTGTGCGACTCAACAATGTATAATACTTTCAGAATGTCAGGGAATAGTTCTTTTGATTTCCTACACATGGTTATAAGCCATGTCCCATATATGACCTCTTAACTATGAAATATGTTTGAAATGTTAAACAAGAGATCAGTCACTGTTGTTCAAGTCAATCAAATACATGGCAGTGTACATTTTTGTCGATTTTTCTGCTTTTCTACATAAACGTAGTATTATATCCAATCTGTTTTTAAAGTTTTAAATGTCATTAACAAACAACTAGAATCTAAAATAAAAAAAACGATAAAAATCTTTAATATAATTTACACATTATCACGTGTAAATGTTAAAGATTTCAAAGAAAGACTAGTTTCAGAATCAGATAATTGCTATTTTCTTCCGACAGCAAAGTAATTGAGTTAAATTGTGATTTATCTTTGTTTCTCATTACTTCTGACATTTCATTCCTTGGGGAAAAGACAGAAACAAGGGTCAAATAAGAACATTTTTGCAAAGCATTATATACTTCGGCTTCGTCCTATTAAATTGTAATTAATCTAGAGAGAGAAACTTACAATATCGGTTACGTTCATTCGTAACTTGTTCGAATAACTTACCAAATAGTTCCGGTTTACTGTGACATTTTAGCTCACCTGAGCATGCTCAGGGTGAGCTTTTAGGATCGATGATTGTCCGTCGTCCGTCGTCCGTTCACATTTTGTTGTTAACACTCTAGAGGTCGCTTTTTTGCCTCAATCATCATCAAACTTGGTCAGGATGCTTATCTAGTTGATAGCTCGGATGAGTGCGAACATGGGTCATCTCGGATGAAAAACTAGGTCACAAGAGCTAAAAATAGAAAAACCTTGTAAACACTCTAGAGGTCACAATTTTGCCTCAATCATCATCAAACTTGGTCAGGATGTTTGTCTAGGTGATAGCTTAGAACGTGGGTCATCTCGGATGAAAAAGTAGGTCACCAGAGCTAAAAATAGAAAAACCTTGTTAACACTCTAGCGGTCACATTTTTGCATCAATCATCATCAAACTTGGTCAGGATGCTTGTCTAGGTGATAGCTCGGATGAGTTCGAACATGGGTCATCTCGGATAAAAAACTGGGTCACCGGAGCTACAAATAGAAAAACCTTGTTAACTCTCTCGTGGTCACGTCTTTGCCTCAATAATCATTAAACTTGGTCAGGATGCTTATCTAGGTGATAGCTCGGATGAGTTCGAACATGGATTATCTCGAATGAAAAATTAGGTCACTGGAGCTAAAAATAGAAAAACCTTGTTAACACTCTAGCGGTCACATTTTGCATCAATCATCATCAAACTTGGTCAAGATGCTTGTCTAGGTGATAGCTTGGATGAGTTCGAACATGGGTACTCCTGAATGAAAAACTATGTCACAGGAGCTAAAAATAGAAAAACCTTGTTAACAATCTAGCGGTCACATTTTTGTCTCAATAATCATTAAACTTGGTCAGGATGCTTGTCTAGGTGATAGCTCGGATGAGTTTGAACATGGGTCATCTCGGATGAAAAAGTAGGTCACTGGAGCTAAAAATAGAAAAACCTTGTTAACACTCTAGCGGTCACATTTTGCATCAATCATCATCAAACTTGGTCAAGATGCTTGTCTAGGTGATAGCTTGGATGAGTTCGAACATGGGTACTCCTGAATGAAAAACTGAGTCACCTGAGCTAAAAATAGAAAAACCTTGTTAACACTCTAGCGGTCACATTTTTGCATCAATCATCATTAAACTTGGTCAGGATGCCTGTCTATGTGATAGCTCGGATGAGTTCGAACATGGGTCATCTCGGATGAAAATGTAGGTCACCGGAGCTAAAAATAGAAAAACTTTGTTAACACTCTAGCGGTCACATTTTTGCCTCAATCATCTTCAAACTTGGTCAGGATGCTTGTCTAGGTGATAGCTTGCATGAGTTCGAACATGGGTCATCTCAGATAAAAAACTAGGTCACCGGAACTAAAAATAGAAAAACCTTGTTAACACTCCAGCGGTCACAATTTTGCCTCAATCATCATCAAACTTGGTCAGGATGCTTATCTAGTTGATAGCTCGGATGAGTGCGAACATGGGTCTTCTCGGATGAAAAACTAGGTCACAAGAGCTAAAAAAAGAAAAACCTTGTTAACACTCTAGAGGTCACAATTTTGCCTCAATCATCATCAAACTTGGTCAGGATATTTGTCTAGGTGATAGCTTGGATGAGTTTGAACATTGGTCATCTCGAATGAAAAACTAGGTCACAGGAGCTAAACATAGAAAAATCTTGTTAACACTCTAGTGGCTACTGTTTTGATCCAAATATCCTGTAAATTGGTCTGAAAGTTTGTTTTGATGATTTCTAACTGAAGTTCGAACATGGGTCATCTTGGATGAAAAACTAGGTCACACCGCCCAAATATGGAAAAACCTTGTTAACATTCTAGTGGTCACATTTTCGACTCAATTATCATCAAACTTGGTCAGGATGCTTGTCTAGGTAATTGCTCGGATGAGTTTGAAATTGCATGTGAAACTAGGTCACCGGAGCTAAAAAATAGAAAAATCTTGTTAACACTCTAGTTGCTACTGTTTTGATCCAAGTATCCTGGAAATTGGTCTGAAAGTTTGTTTTGGTGATTTCTAGGTCAAGTTTGAATATGGGTCACCTGGGTAAAAAACTAGGTCACACTGCTCAAATATGGATAATCCTTGTTAACACTCTAGTGGTCACATTTTTGACTCACCTGTCATGAGACTTGGTCAGAATGCTTGTCTAGGTAATTGTTTGGTTGAGTTTGATGGGTCAGGTGAGCGATCTAGGGCCATCATGGCCCTCTTGTTAAAATATAGTTGTGATCGACTATCTTCTACTTTGTAAGGGGGCATTTCTATGAAGCAGGAACGTTGTTAATGCTTTGTTCTTTTTTATTCACTTAATTTCTCGCAATATTTTACATGTAATAGCTTTGTTGAAATGATAAAAAGAGTGAAACTTTTTAAACGTCCCTAAAATACTCCCTTTTGGTTTCTCAAAAAGTTTTGTTTTTGTATTTTGCTAGCTGCCAACAAGGAATAAGATCAATTTGAATTTTAAAAGCAGATTCAATGTCATGAACGATCATATTAAAAGGAGACTTTAAAAGAAACATTTAAAAGCAGACCAATTTTTAAAAGATGATTTTACATTTTTCAATTACAAAAATGAAACCACCACAAAATTACCCCAAACATCAATAATGTCGTACTGAACGATCACTACAGATCAAACAATTGTCAGGCAAGTTGCTAATTTTCATGCAAGGGAGATATTAACTTTTTGTATCTTTGTTTTTTCTACCCTTTTGTCTGACGTTGTTGCTTTTTCAAAAGAGGAAAACAAAAGTCAGGAAATCCTTAGATAAATCACGATTTAATTCAATTGCTCAATTATAACTTTTAGTTATTGTTTTCATCAATGTATTTGACTTTAATGAAACTTTCAATGAATTTTTTGTTAAATTAAAAAACATTAAACAAAGATATCAGTTTTGTAACGTATGGATGCACTTCCCTCAATTTGAATCAATTACTTTAAAAGAAACATCGAAATCACAATTGTGAAATGTCGAATGAACGATGGTAAATACACGAAATCATATCGGGTTTTCACCTATGTGGTTTGGGTAATTCGACTTCACATTTTATTACGAATCCTTCACACATATTATCCAATTCAAAATAATTGAATTGGATCAAATTTCCGTTATTACCGGAACAAGCTTCAAAGTATTCTTTGCATTTTACTGGTGTATACGAACAAAGATTTGGAATCAATTTCTTTACATCGTTAGTTTCTTTGATGTTTAAATCATTTGATAGATGTTTAACTTTTTCATTTAAAGGGAAAGTGACATTAAAAGGGTTTGAAAGCTTTAGACATTCTATGCAAATCGATTTTAACATCAAATAACAGAGGAAAAATCAACTGCGTATTTCATTGTTTGAAGGATGTATCATTTATGTTTTTATCTATCTAAGTGCTATTCAAGCAAGTGCCTCAAAATAAATTGAATGCAAATATAGAAACTGCAATATCAATTATTCAAGCACTTGTTCGCGCCATTATATCTTCGTTAACAAATTGAAAACAATTAATGATGACTAGGCATGTATTGAAATAATTTGTTTGAGAAAATGATCATTCAATGAAGAATAAAACAATTAATAATGATGAAATTGAAACAATTTTCTTTTGTTTTTTTACTATTTTTCAAGATCATGCGTTGAATAAAGTAACGTTTCCGTACTACCACTTTTGCGTATCGGCGCACTGTTTAAAGTGTTCGCTTATTTAATGTGTTGATGCACTTCACAATTACGTGTATATAATATAGTAAGAGAGAATTCTTTTAAAAGGGGACACATTATCAGCAAAGACATCAATGTCATAACTATATAATTTTATAAATTTGTGGATGACTAAGATAATGCAATATAACATAGCATGGCTGAATCACAATTTCCTTAGAGTTAAATAGATTAAGTGAACGCATGTTATACTTACATAAATGACATAACAAGCCTCTATCCATGTTAATAAAACAAAGCCAGCAACATTAAATACCAAGAGGTGCTTGTATTCGTTACATATGGGTGTCTGCATATATTTTTATTTACTGACTATAATTACTCTCTAAGTGCGATTATCGAATCATCATCATTAATCTACAAACGTTACATCTTGTAAAATTATGCTTATATCACCCTTATGTTAAAACTTATTTTTTAAACTTATTTTTATGTGCAGGTTTGATTCATATCAAATCAAATGAAAATAAAAGATGTTACATACTTACAAATTCTTCTGATTTAAATGGATAAAAAAACAAAAAATAATCATTTGAACAGCTTTAAGCCTTAACTTAATTAACATTTTAAGCAATGTTGAAATGAAATTTACGGTTTTTTCTTCCAAACGCCACGCTGTTTACAATAACTCGGGGCAAAATTGGATCATATTTCCGTAATAACAGGAAGCTTTTATAAACATTACATTTTATTACTTTTCATAATGACAGATATATTGAAAACAAAATACAAATTTTATTTCATCAAAGCATATCTTTGACTGATTATATCTTAATATCTGATAATACAATATATAAAGACAGTGACAATATGATGTATATAGTATGTATTAGGTGCGGGGTCTGTCAACCATGTGTACATTTCAAATAACATTTCAAATAACATTTTCTCTGGTGCTGCAAAAAGAAGAATAAACAAAATACTGCTCGCCTTCGAAATGTTTGAATTTCACTCTTCCTTTATAATTACTTTACACAATAATTGCATGCACATAATTCAGAGTAAATTGAACAAGATATCCGAACAGACTGTTTACAATTATTCTATTCCATGCTAATCTTGACTTGCAATAGCATTTTAATACTATTAATGAACAATAATGAACAGCATGTATTGGAATTATTCATTTAAAATAAAATCGGCAAAGACTGCTCATTGGATGCTAATATTGGTTCAGAATTGTACCTATTTTTTTGTGCTGAAACAAGTTCCATAGCTTGGCTGTCTAACTATTTCAGAAAGTTACTTCTCTTGGATAATGTCATGATACTTAATGAATTTACTTCCTGTATACTATTCTTCTGTGTTTTAGGATAACTTCTAGACAATGTGAAATATAATCTGCGAAATATATTATTGACTATTTAAAAAGGTGTCTTATCCATTCAAATTATTCAAATTATCAATAAAAATAAGAATCAATTATAACTCGAAGAACTTGGCAATCTAATACCCTGTTAACATGATAAAAGACTTATCAATGTTCGACGTTGAAAGTCAACAACTATCACGGTTTACCGGAGGGGACTTTAGGTTTACCCTCCGTCCGTCTGTCGTTCTGTCCGTCCGTCCGTCAGTCCGTCCGTCCACAAAACTGGATCCCGGGATAACTCAAAAAGTACTGAAAATATTTTTATGAAACTTGATATATGGATAGATGGCAGTATGGATATTATGCACGTCTTTTTCTTTTCTTCCTATATTGAAAATTCTGGTTGCTATGGCAACAAATAGACTGAAAATATGGCACATTTTACCTATAAACTGGATCCAGTGATAACGCAAAAAGTACTGGAAATACTTTTATAAAACTTGAAATATGGGTAGATGGCAATCTGGAGATTAGATTATGCACGTCTTCTTTGTTTCTTCCTATGTTGAAAAGTTTGGTTGCTATGGCAACAAATAGACTGAAAATATGGCAAATTTAACACATAAACTGAATCCAGTGATACTCAAAAAGTACTTGAAATATTTTTAAGAAACTTGACATATGGGTAGATGGCAGGCCTGGAGATTATGCATGTCTTTATCTTTTCTTCCTGTTTTGACAAAATTGGTTGCCATGGCAACAAATAGGCTTAAAACATGGCAAATATAACAATATTTGTTATTAGTCAAATAGAGCTGAATTTTTTTATGAAATTGCATCTTTATTTCAAGAGTTATCTCCTCTTAAAAAATTTTGCTTTTAAAAGTGTTATATTTTTGGTAACAGGGATGTTTCAAATATTAACTTTAGAGTGTCCTTCAGTCCGTCTGTCTGTTCATAAAAACTGTTTCCTGTGATCACTTTTAAAGAACTTTTTCAACGAATCTACTTAAAATAGAGAAAACTTGAAACATTAGTAAATGGCCAATGGCCCTTTAGAATGTTGCTGGTGTTCTAACCGGTAGGGGACTTATGGATTGCTTGCAATACTATGATAATTGCTTGTTTTATTTATCTAATTATCAGAAACAGTTTCTCGACAGGAAAGCTGTGAGGGAATTGGGAATTATCACACCTTTGAATACGGATTTAAGTTTAAAGTTCGATTTGTGTTGAGACTTTATGTGCAGATTGTACTGAGAGTAAAAATTTAATGGCTGGACAGTGATGTAATCCATCGTTATGTATTCAAAGAAAATATATGACATATTGTGATTTTGATTATATTAACTTAATAAACATATTGTTATTGTATTCACATTCTATTTGTGAAGGTTCATTACTAACACGATAAATGAAATATTATTATTTTACCCTTTTATTTAACTCTTTTTCATTATGAAAAGCATTCAGTATTGAACCTACACTCATTTATGATCGTCTTCATAATATCATTGACAAGTAATCAAAGTCGACAACTGAAAGAAATAATGTTATTTTGTAATGAAGTTCATTCAGATAGCCCACAATGTTATGAAAATTGCTGATACTCAAAGAAAGGATACCTAAACTGCAAAGCCGTGTGTCTTTTATTATCAAATATTAAAACCAACAACAACAATAATGAAGCCACATTTATAAAAATTAAACCAAAACAACAATTATAATAACAACCACCACAAAAAGAAAGCAAACAAAAAAGAAAAAAGAAACAAGATGAAAGAAACAACAAGCAAAGAGGTAAATAAGAAATAGCAATGCATACAGAACAGTCGGAATATTGATTGTACAAAATAATTCCCCAATGTACCGATAAACAATTGTTATGTAAAGAGTAGTTTACTTCCGGTAGAATTTTGATTTATTATGTACGCCTTAAATTAAAAAATCACATTGACATATCTGTTTGAAATCTACACTACTTACAAGACAATCAATTATAGCGTCTGGCAAATATTGCAATCACTGATCGATCAGATAATGTTACTCCTAAAGTTTATGTGCTTCACATTTTGCACTCAATTTAGCTTTTGCAAAAAATGAGAAAATATCTATTAAAAGGAAGTTGTACAAATGGGCACATTTTTATACAAGTTTATCAAATTTTGATAAGATAATAGATATGTGTCATTTGAACATTCTTATGTATAAAACATTTCTTGAAAAAAAAATTTAATAGACTATGAAATGCAAATTATGTCGACTTTAATAATATAAGCTTATTATTTCAAAAAGAAACATCATACTTAATTGATGGTAGTAAATGGAAAATAAGTTATTATGTAAATTGACAATAAAAAGAAATCAATATATTCACACAACAAAATATTAATATTTAAAATATTAATAAAAATGTATTTGGTCATTCCTATTAAATATTTCTTCAAGAAGAATGTCGATATAGTTTTAAATGTTACATATTGCATGCATACTTTACGAAGAAAATAATTTTTTGTTCAAAACAATTTAATAATCTGCTTTTAAAAATAAATTTGTAATGTTGGGTCATGTATCTTACAGTTTTCAATAACATTTATATAAATTCATTTCATTATTTCTTGTCGTATATTCTATTAAATACTTTTATTTCATGCTTTCCAGTGTTTTATTGTAATATATCAGATGATTATATTCTGATAAACCACTAGTGAAATTTATAAAATATAATTTTCACTGTATCTGAATGCGGATGAAAAGAAAATCAAAACTGAATGGAATAACAGGGGAAAAAAATGCCGTCATGCGTAAATTTTGCTTTTTTCGGAAAAGAAAGTCGATGTCACCATACATTATATTAAAATGTAACAAAATTAGAGAAATTTAACAGAACTATATTTCAAACTTGTTGATGTGACGTCATGATGTGATGACGTCACAATGGAGAATGCGCGACCTTACGCGGCAAAATCAGTAAAAATTACTTAAATTACTTAAAACGCATGAAATAAAAAGAAAATTTATTTGTTTTACATATAAGATTGAAATATATTTCATTCGTGAACACCAGCTATTATATTTTCACTCGTGGCTACGCCACTCGTGAAAATATTGCATCTGGTGTTCACTCAGTGAAATTATATTTCAATCTTACATGCAAAACAAACAAATATCCTCTATATAATGTAATCATTTATGTTATGACACACCTTCTTTTATAGACCAATGCATGTTTCTTTTTTTTTTAATTAAAAACACATTTAAATGTTAATATTCTGAAATTTCATGTAATTACTGAAATATGTAACATTTGAACCAAATAAAACATCAAAAGTCATGGAATCAATATTTTCATATATCACAATTAAGAAGAGTTAAGATTATTTCAAAATTATAAAATACATCTTGATATTCTAAATTAATTTAAGTTTCTTCTCTATAAGTGTAAGAAAGCTATATTGAAAAAAGAACTTTCTTTTCCTAAGACACATACATACAGTCTGGAGTGATTGTAGTATGTTCAAGATAAGGAATAAATTAAGGAAACCAACGTCTTGTAAACTTTATCAGGGTTCCGGAACAATGATTTAATGAACCTTTTAAGAATGTATGGTAACTGATAACCAAAGATTGATCCAGTTTCTATAATTATTTCATTTGTGAATGCGGAATCCTAAATGATATTGTATTGTAAATAATATTTTTATCAATCACTTGCAAATCTCCCAGACAGTAAATACATATTATTTTACGTTAACATATCAATATTTGCACAGTTGAGTTCACATTTGAATAGAGTGACGTAAAGTAAACTATCATTTCATTATGAATATATCTTAAATAAAAAAATGTTTAATCTTTACATCAATGTATCAATAGTGATCATAAATTTAAAATAAACATAATTTTACTTTTGCCTTTAACCCAATAAGAAACGTCCCTTTTTTGCAAAAAAATTTTATTTTTGAATTTTAAATTTTTTTCATAATAATTTACAGTAAATTGCATTTTCATCTCAGAAGATTGAATGTGAAAGGTAAAAGCAAAGATCTAGTAAATGCATTTAGTCAATCGTAGTGTCTTGCATTGTTTGAAATTTTTGCTTCTGTCGGTCTCCAGGGGTAGAATTGCAAAACGCTCATGGCATTCCAAATCATTGTGGCATTCGGAATACAACACTGTTAAATATCAATTTTATTTCACTCTTTATAAAATATAACTTAATGCAGTATTATATAAAATCTCGTTTATGTTATTGTGTTTTCATTTTGCGACTCAACAATGTAAACTATAATATGTTCAGAATGTCAGGGAATAGTTCTTTTGATTTCCTACACATGCATTATAAGCCATGTCCCATATATGACCTCTTAACTATGAAATATGTTTGAAATGTAAAACAAGAGATCAGTCACTGTTGTTCAAGTCAATCAAATACATTATTGTCGATTTTTCAGGTTTTCTACATAAACGTAATATTATATACAATCTTTTTTTAAACTTTTAAATATCATCATTAAACATTTAAAAAATAAAGCAAATCGAAAAAAAAAATGTTTAATATAAATTACACATTATCACGTGTTCATATTAAAAATGTCACAGAAAGACTAATTTCTGAATCAGATGATTGCTATTTCCTTCAGAAAGCATAGTAATTGGGTTAATTGGTGATTTATCTTTGTTTTTCCTGACTTCTGACATTTCATTCCTTGGGGGGAAAAAGACAGATACAAGGGTCAAATAAGAACATTTTTGCAAAGCATTATATACCTCGGCTTCGTCCTATTAAATTGTAATTAATCTAGAGAGAGAGAAGCTTACAATATATTTTACGTTTATTCGTAACTTGTTCGAATAACTTACCAAATCATTTCGATTTACTGTGACTTTTTAAAATATAGTTGTGATCGACTATCTTCTACTTTGTAAGGGGGCATATTCTATGAAGCAGGAACGTTGTAAATGCATTGCTCTTATTAATTCACTTAATTCCTCGCAATATTTAACATGTTATAGCTTTGTTGAAATGATAAAAGAGTATTTTTTTTCAAACGCCCAGTAAGCCCCTTAAATGCTCCCTTTTTTTGTTTCTCAAAAAGTTTCGTTTTGATATCTTGCTATACTTTCCAACAAGGAACATTTTGAAAGCAGATTCAATGTCATGAACCTTCATTTGAAAGGTAGATATTAAAAGAAACATTTAAAAGCAGGCGAATTTTAAAAGATAATTTTACATTTTTCAATTACAAAAAAATGAAACCACCTCAAAATCACCACAAATACATCAATAATGTCATACTGAACGATCTCTACGGATCAAACAATTGTCAGGCAAGTTGCTAATTTTCATGCATAACTTTTTACATCTTTGTTTTTTCTACTCTTTTGTCTAACGTTGTTGCTTTTTCAAAAGAGGAAAACAAAAGTCAGGAAATCCTTAGATAAATCACGATTCAATTCAATTGCTCAATTATTTGGTTTTCTAAAGATCACTGAAATTATCTAGTGCCTTTGTAATTTTAATCGGTAAGATTTAGTCTGACTGTTCACAAACACGATTTGTGGTTTTTAATTTCGATAACTTTTTTTCATTAGGAGTTCGTCATTGTTTACATCAATGTATTTGACTTTAAGGAAACTGTCCAATGAATTTTTTGTTAATTCAAAAAAAAATTAACAAGGATATTAGTTTTGTTACGTATGGATGCACTTCCCTCTTTGTAATTTATCAATATCTTACGACTTATAAAATTTTGAGTTAACTCAATTAACTTAAGCGTAATCCATCCAGTGTGTAACTAGAGTGGTCTTATTTAACGATGTATTTGCCTTTTTGAGTTGAGTGCTTGAACCAATTACTTTAAAAGAAACATCGAAACCACAATGGTGAAAGGTCGAATGAACGATGGTAAAAACACGAAATCATATCGGGTTTTCACCAGCACGTTTGGGTAACTCGACTTTTCACATCATCGTACTTTCGGTTTTTCAAGATCGTACCTGCAACTCTTCACCATCGCGAATTCGTTTTTTTTTACTTTTCATTTCATCATTGTAATTACGTGTTTTCGTTGTTTCCAGTTATATGTGTGTCGCGATGGCACTGACAGGACAGTGTATTTTATATCCAAGCGTCTATATTTTATTTTACAATTCCATTTCAAGTTTCTACAGTTTACCTTTTTCCTTGTGTTGCAAATTAATGTCAATTAATTTCCTGGAAATCCCTTGGAGAAATTAATTTTGTTACGCTATAACGCTACATTCTTTTAATTTTCAGCTAATGTTTTTTGATATTTAGTTATGTTTTTATTCTTTGTTGTTTTTTTAAAATAATCATGGCGCGTCGCTTAAAAAGAAATTAAAAGGGTTATTCTACCCATTTATTGATTTCATGCAATCTGAATCCATCAATTATTTTGATCTGTTTCTATATAAACATTATTTAATAAATTATAATGCAAACATTATTATAATTGTAAAGAAACGATAAGTACAAATACTGTTTAATGTGTAGTATGTAAAGAAAAATAAAAGTTTATTTCACATTGTGTGAATAAATAATGATCAATTTCGTTGTTGACAACGTTTGGTTGTCCTTACGAAAACAAATGCAAAGTTTTGTCATAATTAATAATATGATGAATAAATTATTGGAATCGATCAACGGAAGTACAAAAAAGATAGAAATAGCTGTCATATGTGTACATAAACATGATAACATTGTTTATTTTAACGATAAAAAGTCAGATTTAGCATGATAACCTTGTGAATGATATAATTGAATAGATAATTATATTGATTTCAAATATTTGGGATTGAACCCTGATTATTCTTTGCTTTTGAATTGTCCGTTAAGAGGTTTTGTAAATGCTTTCGATTTATTTTCTGTTTGAAGAAACTACTAGCTTTCTATCAAGTCAATGCTACGAAAACATAAGTCTATATATACTGAATCACTTGTTTCAGGATGTGAACAAAGTAAATGTACTTAATCAATTTTTGTCTTTTTTGTAGCTTTGTATTAACTTGTTATCGACATGGTGCTTACATGTCAGTTATGTTCAAACTATAATTAAATATATGTGACGGTAGCATATTAAGATTTCTTATGTAATGAGTATGACTACCTTACAAAGATGTACAGCTCATATTTCCTTTTTTCTGATTACAGTTGCGTGTTATAAACGGTTTGTTGCTATTATTATATCAAATTTAAACCTTTAGCATTGCAACGTTTAAATCACGTGACTGAAATAGAGAACTAATTGCTGAATTGTCTTTTGCATGTAGGTCCATTCGTTATTTTTCATGATGAATTTTGGACACGCAAAAATGGACAAACATGTTTACCGTGATTAAACTAGAATTCAAAAAGATGTGTGCAACGGACAAAAAAGCAAACAGTTGATTGAAAAAGACCTAGTTTGATCGCATGTTGTGGACTGTGCAACATTAAGTGCAGCATTTCTAACATCATCTAGCACCGGTTTAAGCCGTATTTTTGAATGTATTTGTTTTATATTAGTAAACTTGGCTGAAAAAATTTCATGTTGTTATTAAAATATAAATAATTCATCAAAATCGAAATCCATTGGAGACAATTCCTCGCTGTAAATCAAACAACATTGTATCACTCTTAGCCATTTTATTACGAATCTTTCACACATATTACCCAATTCAAAATAATTGAATTGGATCAAATTTCCGTTATTACCGGAACCAGCTTCAAAGTATTCCTTGCATTTTACTGGTGTCTACGAACAAAGATTTGGGATCAATTTCTTTACATCGTTGGTTTCTTTGATGTTGAAATCATTTGATAGATGTTAAACTTTTTCATTTAAAGGGCAAGTGACATTAAAGGAAAAGGGTTTGGAAGCTGTAGACATTATATGCAAATCGATTTTAACATCAAATAACAGAGGAAAAATCAACTGCGTATTTCATTGTTTGAAGAATGTATCATTTATTTTTTATCTATCTGAGTGCTTATTCAAGCAAGTGACTCGAAATTAATTGTATGAAAATAGAGAAACTGCAGTTTCAATTATTCATGTGCTTTTTCGCGCCATTAGATTTCGTTAACAAATTGAAAACAATTGATGAACAATAGGCATGCATTGTAATAATAATTCGTTCGAGAAAATGATCCAATGGAGAATAAAACAATTAATGATGATGAAATTGAACCAATTGACTGGGTTTTTTTACTTTATTTCTAGATCATTTGATGAATTAAGAAACTGCACCGTACTACAATTTTTGCGTACCGGTGCACTGTTTAAAATGTTCGCTTATTTAATGTGTTGACGCATTTCACACTTACGTGTATAGTAAGAGAGAATTATTTTTCGAGGGATCACATTATAAACAAAGACAACACTATTATAATTATAAGATTGTAATGGTGATGAACATTTGAATTGTTTACACTGAAAAATGATTATTAATTTGTAGTTGGCTAAGATAATGCAATATAACATTTCATGGATTAATCAAATTTCCCTTTTAGTTAAATAAAATGTACACATATCAAACTTTCGTCGATGATGAAGGTATGTACACTAGCTTGCATAACAAGCCTATATGTATAAAACAGAACGGCAACATTAAGTACTTTCACATGCGTGTATTCATTGTATATCGGCGTCTTTCCTCTATTTCACTAAAATTAATCTCTAAGCGACATATTTGACTTCTAAACTTAACATCTTGTAAAATTATGCTTATAGCACACTTACGTTAAGACTTATTTCTATATGCAGGTTAGATTAATGATCAAATTTAAGATACAAGTTCTCACACAGTTACATATGCTTCCTATTTAAATGAAGATTAAAACCAATGGAATCATTTGATAACTAGCTTAACCATTTCAGCAATGTTACAGTAAATGTAATATACGGTTTTTGCTTTCAAACGATACGCTTTTCAGTAATATCGTTTACATTAACTCGGACTTTAATTGGATCATATTTCCGCAATTACAGGAAGCATTCTTTTAGCATTACATTTAATTACTTTTCAAAATGACAGACATATTGAAAACATATTATAAAATCTATTTTATCAAAGCATATCTTTGACTGATCATACAATCATTATATAAATATCAGATGTTTACTGAATTTAAAGGCAATGGCAATATGATGTATGTAATATGTATAAGGTGCGGGGGCTGTCAACCATGTGTCCATTTCAATCAACATTTTCTCAGGTGCTGAAAAAGAAATTGCCATACTGCTTGCTTTCATCTATCTTGATAATTACTTTACACAATAATTGCATGCACATAATAAAGAGCTAATTGAACAAGATATCCAACTTGAGTGTTCAAAATTATTCTATTCCATGTTAATCTTAAATTGAAATAGCATCATAATACGATTAATGTACTATCGACATGCACTGGAATTATTCATTCAAAAAAATCGACAAAGACTGCTCATTCAATGATAATTAATGGTGGTTCAGTATTTTCGTTCAACCTATTTTTGTGCTAAAACCGGTTCCATAGCTTGACTGTCTAGCTTTATCGGGAGTGACTTCTCGTTACGCCATGAATTCACGTTATGCATATTTAAGAATAACTTCTAGACAATTTGAATATTATCGGCAAAATAAATTGCCATTGAAAAAAAGTGTCCTATCCATTTAAATTATTTCCGAACAGCAATGAAAGTGAGAATCAATTAGATCTAGATCTAATATCATTTTAACATGACAAAAGGACTTCAATATTCGCCGTTGAAAGTCATGAAATTGTCGGATAGTTGGAATGATATATCTACAACTGAAATGAAATAAATTAAAAAAAATTATCAAACAGTAGATTCCAAATTTGTTTATATCTTTGCACATGTATATAAACATGTTTAATTGGTTAAATAATTTAAATCAAAACTACTGAGACAATTTATACAATAAAAACTCATCGCTGTTTGAGTGATCTTATTTATCTTATTTTTGGTAAACTGATTTACGTTCCACGATAAATACAATATTACGCGACGTATAGTAATTTGACATTCCGGTAAATGATATCTCGAAGGTTCATTAGCTCACTGATGATTTCCATCATAGTGTATTTTTATTATTAAATGTTTTTGAAATCTTTAATATTCATTAATATTGATTTGGTGAATGGCGACTTTTAAACTTTGTTTATCGGCAAGATATATGCTTCGTTTAATGCTATTTTGTTAGAGACGTGTTCTAGTGTTACTTTTAATACAGCAATGGTTCTGTGACACACCAAAAGTGATGTATTGACATTTAACTAAATGATGGGTGGAAGAAGACCACAGTTCTCATCCACATTACATTTACATATTTTTTGTCGGCTATCTGAGTTTCTCTGTCAGAAATGAATCACGACATTAGCAACTTGAGGAAACGTGTCTCAAAATTCAAACAATAATTGCATGTAAAATTAAAAAATATATATGCCTGTTCAACCTGCCTTAGATGATTTTGTTGTTACAATGTAATTGTCTCTTTATTGTTTCAGAAACTTTTGAATTATGATTGTTGTTTATTTATGTTGGTTAACATCTATACAAACATTAACCTAACAAACAGTCTCAAAATGAGTAAATATGAAAACCAAATAATTTTGTAATTAAAATGAATTGCTATTTATCTTGGGGTTTCCTGATTTTTGAAAAAGCAACAACGTCGAACAAAATAGAAGAAAAAGCACAACGATGCAAACAGTTGATATCCCCTTGCATGAAAAATAGTACTTTGCCTCACAATTTTGTTTTTGTCCCTACAAATCTTTCAGTACGAAATTATTGGTATGTTTGTGGTAATTTTCTGGTGGTTTCATTTTTCTAATTGCATTATATAAAATCATCTTTAATAAATATTCTCCTGCTTTCAAATGTTTATTTCAACGTCTGTCTTTAATGAACCTGAACCTTTGATTAAAAATTAATTTTATACTGTTCCTTAACACTGTAACATACCAAAACAAAACTTTTCGAAAAACAAACATTAAAGCATGTTAGGGGCTTTTAGGACTTTTTCAAAGCTCAACTCTTTTATCATTATCACATGTAAAGTATTGCGATGAATTAAGCGGATAAATAACAGTAATTCGTGACAAAGTTCGTGTTTCAATTATATAGAATATGCCCCCATGCACAGCAGAACATAGTTGATCATAAATACAATTCTAAAAAGTCACTGTAAATCAAAATGATTTGGTAAGTTATTTAAAAAAAAGTTACGTAATACCTTACCAATATTCCAAGTTAAGTTTCTCTCTCTAAATTATTCACAGTTTTAATAGAAAAATCTTATCAGCATTGCTTTGCAAAATTGCTCTTATTTGACTCTTGTTTTGTCATTCTGTCCCTAAGCAATGAAATGTCAGAAGTCAGGAAAAGCAAAGATAAATCACAATTTAACGCAATTACCTTGTTTTCCGAAGAAAATAGCAATTAGCTCATTCAGAAATTAGTCTTTCAATTTGTTTGTTTAATGTTTACACGTGATAATTTGTAAAATATTTAAGCCTTTATTTTCGATTTACATTTTAAAGTAAAAATAAAATTGGATAAAGTATAACGTTAATATAGAAAAAAAAACAGAAAAAAATGAAAATAATACATTTGATTAACAAATAAAAAGAAGAGCGACTAATTTGCTATCAAACATTTCAATCATACTTTATAGTTAAGAGATCATGAATTCGAGTTCTATAAAGGACATTGATTATTATTTTGCTTAATAAAGTAAAAGAACATTCCTTCACTATACCCAGATATTCCGAATTTATTAAGCATTGTTAAGTACGATACTAAATTCTAATAGAAGAATACGGAGTTGTCCAACTAGTATTGGACACAACGCTAGTCGAATCTATATAAAATAATGTGTACTTTAGAACTCCAAAAACGGCAATATTAATAATATTGCAGACCCTATAAGAGCAAGCACCCGTTTTGCAGTTTTGTAGGGAGGGGGGCATTTAGATTTACCCTTGTCCGCCCGTCTATCCGTCCGTCCGTCCATCCGTCCTTGCGTTCGTTCTCATTTTGTGTCGCATGTAGCTCTAAACGTATTTGATCTAGAGTCATGAACCTTTACAGGAATGTTGATCAGCATGTGTAGTTGTGCACCTGGGTATTTTCGTGTGGATATATTTAGTATTTTTAAAGTTATTGTCCTTGACTAAGTAAAAATTTTCAATTTGTGTCGCACTTAGTTAAAAAATATTTGACCTAGAGTCATGAAACTTAACAGGAATGTTGGTCAGCATATGTAGTTGTGCATCTTGGATTTCGCTTGTGAAATTTTTCCAGTATTTGTAGAGATATAGCCCTTGACTTAGTAAAAACCGTTTCATCATGTTGTGTTATTTGTTCATTGAGTTCTTGAGGTAGAATCAATCAACTTTGCAGGAATAATGATTAACATCGCTGTTAAGCTATGCACCTGATATGTGGAATTGTTTTCAGTTTTGCTAGAGTTATTGCCCTTGACCTTATGTAAATTTTCAATTTTCAACTTGTTCATGCATAGCTCATAAAGTATTTGACCTGTAACCTGAAAGTTTACATGAATGTTGGTCAGCATAAGTACTTATGTACCTTGGAGTTCGCTTGTGGATATATTAAGTATATGTAAAGTTCTTTCCTTTTACTAAGTAAAATATTTTTAGTTTTCAACTTTTGGCACACAGATGTAGCCGAAAAACTATTTGAACAAGAGTCATAAGATTGACAAAAGAGTGGAGTATGGGGGCACCCGTGTCCTATGGACACATTTCTAGTTTTACTTTGAAAACGAGAACGAGACTAAATGAAGTACAATTATTATAGTAATTTGATTAAAAACGTTTGGTTCCGCAAAATGAAAACAAGACTAAATCGACAAGATTGAATCCAATAAGGATTCATATTAAAAATTACATGATGATATAAATGCTAACATTCAATTGGTAATATTTTATAACATGTGAAATAAAATTGATATCTAGAGTGCTGTATATCAAACGGTACAATAATTCGTAATGTCATGAGCGGAGTGCAATTCTACCCATGGTTACCGATAGAATCTAGAAAGTTATTGAGATATTAAAAGCATTTTCGACCTTTGCGTTTACCTTTTAAATTTAAGCTATTGGGATAAAAATGCCATAGAATGTAAACAATTTTGAAACCTATTATATATACAAGAGGCCAAATGATCAGAGAAAGTGACGCGTTTTTGATTAAATGCTTGTTTGCGTAGCAAATAACTAGAGTTAAGCCATGTATAAATTAATTGATGTATCACGTTTTGATTAATTGATGTTACGATTCAACATTCTAGCTTTCGGATACATTCATAATGTAATAGTATTTTACTTTATGTCACATTAAGAGCGAACTAAAATGTACATATATTGATATGCTAAAGTAAAGTAAAATGTATTTACAAACTGGGAAATGTGCAAATGATTTATATACTATTACTTTATAACACAATATAATTCAGAGTCAGTCACCTCAAATTAAGAGATTGTAGAAGCTACATCATTCTGTGGTTATCAGTTACCGTTACCATACGTTCTAAAACGGTTCATTAAATCATTGTTCCGGAACCCTGATAAAGTTTACAAGACTTTGGTTTCCTTAATTAATTCCTTATCTTGAACACACCACAATCACGGCAGACTGTATGTGTCTTGGGAAACGAAAGTTTTTCTTTTAATTAAGCATTGTTAGTTTGCTATCTTGGAAGTTATAGAGAAGAAACTAAAATCAATTTAGAGGTATTTTATAATGTTGAGACAATCTTAATTCTTCTGATTTTTGATGTATGAATATATTGATTTTATGAGTTTTTATTGTCAATTTACATAATAATTTATTTTCCATTTTCTGCCATCAAGTTAGTATGGTTAATTTTTAAATGATAAGCTGTGTTATTAAAGTCAACATACTTTGCATATTATATCTAGTTCAAGTATAATATAACATCAGAATACATACATTTAAATGTGTTCTTTAAAACTAAAGAAAACGTATGTTTTGTTTTTAATTTAAAAGTGAATATGTGCCTTATAAGAGGTCTGTCATAACATAACATAAATTTCATAATTATGTTATAAGTATTTAGCAGAATACATGACAATAAATACTGAAATAAATTTATATTAGATTAATGTTGTTTATAAGAGTGAGACACATGATGCGACATTACATATCTACGTAGAATAAACTGGCCTCCAACAAAATGTTTGTAGTAAAATGGAAACTGTGCCCATTGTAGACCACTCACGATGTACAACTTCCTTTAAATAGATTTATTCTCATGTTTTGCAAAAACCAATTTGAATGCAAAATGTGAAACAATTATAAACCGTAGCAGTAACATTATCTGATCGATCAGTGATTGCAATATTTGACAGAAGCTATAATTGATTGTCTTCTAAGTAGTGTAGATTTCAAACCGATATGACGAAGTGATTTTATAATTAAAGGCGTACATAATAAATCAAAATTCTACCGGAAATAAACTACTCTTTACATAACAATTGTTTATCGATACATTGGGAAATAATTTTGTACAATCAATATTCCGACTGTTCTGCTTTGCACTGCTATATTTTATGTGGGGGATTTTTTCTCCGGGTTTTTCTTTTTCTTTTTTTTTTTAAATACCATAGTATATTTATTTGTTTCATTTCTGATACTGGGATAATGGTGTTACCTGTGATTCCAAAATATGGTGCTTCGATATTTAGAGGATAATAAATGTGTGTAGACCTAATACTGAAATTATTGAATAAAAGATTTAAATAATATTATTTCATTTAACGAGTGAGTAAACAATCTTCACAAATATAACGTTTTAGAGATAAAAATATGTAAAATGAAGTAATTGAAATCACAATATATCAATGAGTGTTTATTTTACGACATAACGATACCTTTCAACATAGTCCTTGCAATATTATCTGCACTTTTAGGTCCAAAAGCAATTTAACTTTAAACTAAAGTCCGTATTATAATGGAACTGGTAATTCACAATTTCAACATGATAGCTTTCCTGTCGAGAAAGTATTTTTGATAGAAAATTAAAGCAATGACAAAGTGACACCTTCCTTTTACAATGCATAGTTTTCTTCTTGCTATTGTACTTGAAAATAAAAACTTGTAAATTTGTTATCTTGTTTAGCGATTTTCGTCTTATATACTAAAGCCTATACAACATGAAAAAATTCAGTCTTTTATATAACTCAATAATATAATAGTTATTTTACTTTTGTGTTGACGAAACGGTTTTATGATTTACAACATTATAGCATAATTTTAATATTGCTGTTTAAACCAAGACCACTTTTTCCAATGAATAACCAGATAGCACTTCCCAAAAATTGTGATGCATGTTTGTTTTTATAAATAACAGTATTTAAAGCCTACAAACAATTTCAATAAGCATGAAGTTTATGGGAAATAGATGTGACATTTATGTCTGTCATCGCGACGTTCAGAACAAACATAACATATCAATCAGCGAAACTGTTATGAATTCACGATACTAATATCTCAGTTTCGCCTCGATTATTTATCAATATTCTTTAAAGAATTCAATTAATCTAACAAGCGCAGGCGGCAATAATTGGTTCTGTTACGACCCTTCATAACTGTTGTAATGTTAAATGTTAAATTCGCTTTTTGTTTAAATTAAGCCTGAACATCAGTGTAAAATATTGCACTTAGTCTGGCAATCTGCAAACTTTTTGTATTAAATGAATGCAATTTTAAATTAAATGATAAAAGTAAATGTGATTTAACATTTAACCGGAAGGAATATTTAACTGATTTAAAGCATATTTGATGATAAAGTTACATGCATATTATAAATATATACGGAATAATTTCTTTTTATTATGTTCCTATAAATTCTAAGACAAAAAACGATTCAATTTACTGTGCTTCAATTGGTTATTTCACAAACAAAAATAAAGCCATCTAGCAATAATATTAATGAATGACGGATAAAAACATAATTTTTTGCACAACAAAAGGCCAAACCCTCATTAGCTTTACTACATGTTTTCTAAATACTTCGTAATGCACAGCTAAGATAGGAACGAAAGGAGAAAACAGTCCGACTCTCCGATATACTCGTTTGGTTCTAACATTATACGGACATTTTTATCCGTTAAATCTTATTAGCGCTTTATGATTTGCGGATCTTTTAGGAAGAATTCTATAGCTTTATAATTAATACTAAGTCATTCATCAACTCGATCAGCTTTGATAAATCATTTTTTTCATATTTAGAAATATAAAACTTTTTACAACTTGATTTAATTTATCAAAAATAGGTATAAATGCATGTAAATCCTCATTACTACATTTCTTCTTTATTACGTCCATCATTTTAGTGACCCATACCATTTTAACAAAAATGAAATATTAAGTATCACATATAATTACTTCTAGTCAGGTAATCGTAAGATGTTTTAAATACTCCAGAGACATTATTTTAAAACGTGATGACAGATAATTTTGTTTAAGCTTCATATGAAAAGTGATTAAATTTGGTTTCTCCAATTGCTAAACAATGATGCTATATTGTAAAAAGGACATTTTTTAAAGCAACAATTTTATACTTGTTGAATTTTGTTTGAAAAAAGAAAATCTGATCTATCTATTAAGCAAATTTCTATTTTCCCTTTTTGGGATTTGCGATACTTTTAAAAAAGGTATATCACATAACTTATTATTTTGAGTACATTTACTTAGAATTCTCAGATATAATTCAATTAATTTAATGTCATTCCATTGCCCTGCTTATTTCACAAAACTACATAGAGATAATTCTGATCACTCGTTATCTGTTTAATTTTGATAGAGACAAGCTTGTAAAAGTATCAATATTGTTGAAGTTGTATGATTTTTATTGTTTAATTGATAGTTCAATAACAAACTTGTGACATAATTAATGTAAAGTGCTCATTTTATTTATGTAAAATCTGTTGCAAAATCTTTGATGTTTTACAATTTGTTTACGCTCAATAATTGTTGAGTAATGATAAATACTCAAAATTAGTCTTTTATTCAAGAATCAACATGACACGCTCGTGTTCCCTACCCTTGTTGTACACGCTCAATAGAACCAGTGTTAAAAATACGTATGCAAGCTGTTTATGAATCATATATTTCTCATTTAAATATGTAATGTATTTGTCCCCAATAAGTCAAACAACTATTTAGAGTGAAACAAAATGTGTTTTTCTCTCTTTTTATACTAGAAAGTGCTGGTAGTGAATGTGATACTACAATCCCTATTAGAAAACCAATTAACATGTGCCATTTTAATTTTCCCTATATCTTCTCAATTAAATAGAATTAGGTTTAATTTACTGAAATGGATTACAATTTCACAAAGTTTCACAAAAAAGCAAATATCCTTTGGGAGTAAAAACATCACTCGTAATCTAAGATCACTTCATTAGAAAATGTAGGTCAACATTGTAACAATACTGTGAAGACGTGCCAAATATTTACACTAAAACTTCGGCATATACTCGTAGTTGACAGATTGAAATCCCAAACCTTAGAGATATCTAATACTATGCATTTTCGTTATTATTTGAAGACGCAACACTTCAAAGCATATCGATTGCATTTTAAAATGGCAAAAGTATCATGATATTGAGATTTAACATTTATTTCTCGAACAGACGACTAAAATAAAAAAATAAATGTTCAGGGAATGAACATTTATTGTCTTCCTGAAATTCAATTTAAGATTTTAATTGTATAGTTTAGGGATCATGCGTGTATTATTTGTATAGTTGTCTTGGCGCCTCCTTCCTTCTCCCCTTTAGTCCCTCCCGTCTTTCAGTGGCTTCTGATCAGTTGTTTTTTGTTGCTGGCATTTGTTAACTTACATACAGAAACCACACTCAAATTTAAGACGTTTCTGAAATAATAAAAAGATAATGTCATTGTAAAGATAAAAGCTTGTAACAAGAATATCTTATTTAATGAAATTCAATGTAGTTATGGTTGCAGTGCATCTTTGATCTTATTCCACCCACCATTTACTTTAAATAATAATACTTCATTTTTAGTGTCACTGAATCGTTGATCATGTATAAAAAGTAAACACAGGAAAAAGCTCCAACAAACAGCATTTAACGATGCAATAAATATTGACGTGAAACAAAGTTCAAAAGTCGCCATTCGTGGCACAAATTTAAATTGATGATTATTTAAAATTTCAAAAGCATTTAATGATAAAATATCAACGATGATATGCTTATGAATTTGTAAAATATCATTTACCGGAATATCAAACTACTATAATTTTCACCATGGTATGAAAATCAATTTATGAGTATTGAAATTCATGAGCACGAACAGTCAAGAGTTTTGTATTAAAACTAATACTTAAGCAAGTTTATGCAAGAAAAAAGAGAAACTACTCTTTTACATCTATTTCATTTCATTTGTCATTCCAACTATCCGACAATTTCATGACTACGGCGAATATTGAAGTCCACTTTTCATGATATTAGATTGCCAACTTTTTCGAGTTCTAATTATAATTGATTCACTTTTCATTGATGTTCCGAAATAATTTAAAAGGATAGGACACGTTTTGAAATGGTCATTATTTTTGTCGATTATATTTCAAATTGTCTAGATAGAAGGTATTCTTAAATACAGAAGAACATCATGCAAGAAGTTTATTCATACAGTCCCACATGGCATTAGCCCTGAGAAGAAACTTCTGATATAGTTAATCAAGCTATAAAACTGATGTCAGCACAAAAATAGGTTAAACGAAACGATTGAACCATGAGCAGTCTATGCTGATTTTCTTTTGAATGTCGAATTTACATTAATCGTATTAAAATGCTTTTGCTTTTTTTTAATTGGGTTTTACGTCACACCGACACATTATAGGTCATTTGGCGACGTTCCAGCGTTACTGGTGGAGGAAGACCTTAGGTGCCCTACCGTGCATTATTTCAGACACGAGCAGCCACGAGTAGAACCACCGACGTTTCGTAAGCTAGCTGGATAGCTTCCTCACATTAAAGAATCCAAAGTTCCTGTCGGGATGGGCAAGTGAAATGCAATTGCAAGTCAAGATTAACATGGAAGAGAATAATTGTAAACAGTCTGGTCGGATATCTTGTTCAATTAGCCCCGAATTTTGTGCATGTACTTATTTTGTAAAGTAATTTATTGTCAAGAAAGATTGAAATTCAGACATTTCGAAAGTAAGAAGTGTCTTGCTTTTTTTATGCCCCCGGGCATATAGTAATTGAACCGTCCGTCCGTCCCGTCTGTCCGTACAAACCAGAGCTACATTATGGGGTTTGGTCTATTGTTCTCATAACAATAGATGTCTTTGATGTCATTCATTCCGTTTCTCTTGTGGGGTTATTTTCTGCATTGTGGGGTTAAAAAGAACAAAAGAAATAACAAAAGAAAACCCCATAATGTAGCTCTGGTAAGAACGTCCGTCCGTCTGTCCGTACGAGGTTAACCTAGAACGGCAAGTTGGATTTTTCTTAAGTTCTACCTATACCAATGGCTTCTAAGTTTACACACTTACTAATTAATACAAAGTACATGATCTGGGCAAGTTACATAACTCTGGCTTTCATATTTACCAAGTTATTGCCCTTTTCAGCACTTAGAAAATGAATAATGGTTAACCTAAAACGGCAAGTTGGAAATATCTTAAGTTCTATCTATACTAATGGCTTTATAATTTCCACACTTACTTATCAATACAAAGTACATGATATTGCCAAGTTATATAACTGTGTCATCCATATTTCCCAGTTATTTCCCTTTTTTCACTTTGAAAATAGGGTCTTGTCTCGTAAACCTATTTCAGCAAGTTGGATTTATCTTAAATCTTTCCGAATTGCTTAATTTCTTTAATGATATCTTTCATATTTAGTAGGTGGATACCTTTGATGGTCCTCTAATTTTTTGTGGAGTAAGTGGTCTCTAGGGTCAAGGTCAAGGTCACTGGTTTAAAAAATAAATATAAACATTTTTGCTCATACAGCCTTTATATTTTAGTTGATGTCTTAGTTTAATACAAACATGCCAAGGGAGGGATGTCCTCCTTCTTTGGGTGTAGTAAGGGGTCATTTGGGTCTAGGTCAATGTTACCAATGTCAAGGTCACCAATGTTAAAAATAGATTTTTACATTTTTACAGGTGTATTGACCTTATTCTATAGGCAGATGTTATTTATAATTGATAGAAACATAAACTTTGATGGAGTTAGTGGTCAGTTGGGTCAAGGTCACAAGTGCTAAAAATAGATTTTTACACTTTTGCTCATACAGCCTTTATTTATTGACAGATATATTTTATATTTGGTAGGAAGATAACTTGCATGGTATTCATCCTTTTGATTGGGGTAGGGATCAGTGGGTCAAGGTCACTTGTGCTAAAAATAGATTTTTACACTTTTGCCCATACAGCTTTTATTTATTGACAGATGTATTTCATATTTGGTATGAAGATAACTTGCATGGTATTCTTCCTTTGGATGGAGTAAGGGGTCAGTTGGGTCAAGGTCACCAGTGCTAAAAATAGATGTTTACACTTTTGCCCATACAGCCTTTATTTATTGACAGATGTATCATATTTGGTAGGAAGATAACTTACATGGTATTCTTCTTTTGGATAGAGTTAGGGGTCAGTTTGGTTAGGGTCACCAGTGCTAAAAATAGATTTTTACACTTTTTCCCATACAGCCTTTGTTTAATGACAGATGTATTTCATATTTGGTAGAAAGATAACATGCATGAAGTTGAATATTTTTCAATTTCACAATTCAGAGCAATGATTTGGCAACTTATAATTTTTAATATTACAAAATGCCATGACTTTGTCAAGCTATATAACTTGTGTTTACAATTTTTTGGCAATTTTTCTGTCCATAACTGAGTGAATGGGTAAACATTTTTTGAAATATTGCTACTGACAAGAATCTGAGCCGGGGGCATTTGTGTTTAACAAACACGTTCTTGTTTTGTTGTTGTTGTTGTTGTTTTTTGGGGGGTTTTTTGCAGCACTTGAAAAATTATTGAATGAAATTGACACATGGTCCCCGCACTCTATACATACTATTTATATCATTTTGCCACTGTCTTTAAATTCTGTAAAAATATCAGATATTTATATAACGATTTTACAATCAGTCAAAGACATGCTTTGATGAAATATATTTTATATTATGTTTTCAATATGTTTGTTATTATGAAAAGTAATGAAATATAATGTTAAAAGAATGTTTCCTGTTATAACGGAAATATGATCCAATTACACCCAAGTTAATGTTAACGATATAACTGAAACGTGTACGTGTTGTTTGGAAGCAAAAACTGTAAAATACATTTTTTACATTGCTCAAAATGGTTACGTAAGTTAAGGCTTAACAAAAAGGGAATTTTGACTTAGACATTCTATGTTATATTATATTATCTTAATCATCTACAAATATATAAATTTCTAGAGTGTAAACAATTTAAATGGTTATCACTATTGCAATTTTAAATTATAATGGTGTTGGCTATGTTTATAATATGTTCCGTTGAAAAAGTGTGAAATGCGCCAACACATTAAACATGCAAACATTTTAAACGGTGCACTAGTACGCAAAAGTGGTAGTACGGAGAAGTCACTTTAATCATCACATGATCTAGAAATAAAGTAGTAAAAGAACAGTAAATTGGTTCAATCTCATCATCATTAATTATTTACTTCTTCATTGGATGGTCATTTACTCGAACATATTATTTTAATCATCAATTGTTTTCAATTTCTTAAAAAAAAATTAATGGCGCGAAAAGTACTTGAATAATTGAAATTGACCTTTCTTTTCAATTAATTTCGAGTCACTTGCTTGAAAAAGCACTATGATAAATAAAAGATAAATGATACATTCTTCAAACAATGGAATACTCAGTTGATTTTTCCTCTGTTATTTGATGTAAAAATCGATTGCATAGAATGTCTACAGCTTCCAAACCCTTTTCCTTTAAGTGAAATAGTAATATCTATCGAATGAATTAAACATCAAAGAAAATAACGATGTAAAGAAATTGATTCCAAATCTTTGTTCGTATACATCCGTAAAATGCAAGCAATACTTTGAGGCTGTTTCCGATATAAACGGAAATTTGATCCAATTCAACTATTTTCAATTGAATAATATGTGTGAAGATCCGAAATAAATGGTTAAGAGTGATACAATGTTGTTTGGTTTACAGCTAGGAATTGTCTCAAATGAATTTCGGTTTTGACGAATCATTCTTATATTAAAGATATTCTATGCTCATCTTTGAGTAAACTATCTTAATCATAGAAAGTATGAAATTTTTACTGAATATGTCTAATTTGAATAAAAAAATAGAAAAACAAGGTATGGGAATCTGCGTTCCCTATTATGGGTCAAGTAAACATGTTCTGTTCTTCAAAAAACATTTTAATGATATCAAATATTTATATTCTTACCACCGATAGTGTGTAGAGCTTAAAACATAACATATCTATTTTGTGTGAAGTCAAAACATGTTTATTTTATATTTACAAAGATACTGTGTAGCAATTATCAATATTTTCTAATATCAAATTTAAGCCTAATATATCTTTAAAAAGAATATGAAATTTGTTCAGTCAAGTTGACAAATATAAAACAAATTCATTCACAAAGTCCAATAAGGGCAGAATACTACTTAACACCGTGCTAGATGGTGTTAGATATGTTGCATTTAATTTGCACTATCCACACACGCAGTCAAACTAGGCCTTTATTAATCAATTAATAATTTCGTTTCCGTTGCTCTCGAGGGATCTCACCTTTTGAAATTTAGCTTTATCGCTGACATATTGCTTTGTAAACATGTATTTGTTTGTCCATTTTCGCGTGTCCAACATTCATGAAAAATAATGAATGGCGCCCGACGGAATAGAAGTGCCCATACCTTATTTACATGTTAAAGACCATTCTGCAATTAGTGCTCCATTTGAATCGTATAGTGTTAATGTTGTAGTGTTATAGGTTATTCGATTATCATAATAGGAACAAAAGGTTTATGACATGCAACTACAATCAGAAAAAAGCAAATACGACCTGCATGATCTATTAGGTAGTCATAATCATTACATGTACTCATAAAAACAGTCCTTAAAGTATTTTATATTCAATTATAATAGTTTCATTGAACTGCTAAGTAGGAACCGTATCGATTACATCTAGCAAATAAATACAAAGCTTTAGAAAACATAAAGAACGGACTAACTTATGATTTTCTTTGGACCGGGCGGTCAAGGATAACCTACGAAAGTGCAAGCACTTATTTCCATTAGGGTCCTTACCTGAGCAGGCTCTAGAGACAGCTATGAGATACAAGGGAATCCGGGAACTAGTTCCTAGCTCTTATTGAATAGATTCCTTGGTTCTTTTACATGCCCAGTGTATAGCATTGATACATGCGAGGATTACCTGAATTTCTTAGCAGTACACCTCTAGTTAGGTGGGAAACACTTCAAGTGTTTCTGAAAAATCCCAAAGGGTGTTACTACTTTTACTATGCACACAAACAAATACATTACATATTTAAATAGAGTTATGATTCATAAATAGCGTGCAAAATTTAACACTGATTGTATTTAGCATTTAAATTAAGGGTTTGTAACACGAGCGTTTCATTCTATTGAATAATATATTAATTTTGAGTATTCAATTATAAAGCGTCGGTAAATCGTTAATTTTTTTGCAACATAATTTGCAAAAATATAACGTTATTTTACATCAATTATGTCTCAAGTTTATTTGACTATCAATAAAAACAATTCAGCTTCATAAAATAAATATTAATACTGTTTCGAGTTTGCCTGTATCAAAATTAAACAGATAAATCAAATTTCAGAAATATCTCTATGTGGTTATGTGAAGTAAGCCGGACAGCAGCTGAATGACATTATCTTTTAATAAATATGTTAAAAACGTACTGTTATTTGTTTCTGTGTTCTGTGTATACAGTACAGGCTCTGCAGAACAATGTCTTTTTGGAGACAATAAGTTTGGTTGTTGCTGTGAAGTGTATGGTATTATTTTGAAGCCTTACTTTAGGAAAAGTTCATATTATTGCTGCTTATTAGGGCCTTCCCGGAGAAGTTGTACTGTTTTACATTTAGCATTTTTGCCTAATTGACAAGATAGGCACATTCGATGCAATAAAAACAAAGCATTTAGGATAGGAGAACATTCTAAGCCTATGCTTTTAAAATCATGAAACAAACAATACTGAAATATTGCTGCTTTAGAAAGATACAGATTAATTTTGTCTTTAAATATATTAAGACAAATTGGATCAAATTTCCTGTCTTACCGGATATACATTTATAAAGGGAATCAATTTCATCATAACGTTTGTTTTTGACGGGGGGTTGTTTCTTCCTTTTTGTCTTCTATTTTAATTTGGTCTTTTAAGCTCATTTTAGAGTTATACTATGCGCTTTTTTCTGCGCATGTTCTTTATAATATGCGTCTACTGTCTAAAATCAAACATGTGCTCCTTATATCTTCATATATATATTTGCGGTCAATGTATATGTAAAAGAAATCTAGAGCAAATATAGTACCTCTTAATTCTAAAATTATCTTAATTGATGTGCATGAAAAAGAATCCATGAAGACAGGGTGCGTTTATCAGTTGCTATATTTATTACGCATTACCCATTTATTACCCATAATGTTTTCATATTAAATAAATGGAATCGTATAAGAGAATTTCAAGTAAATGTACTTACAATGTAATGTACTCATTTATGTGATAAAACTTTTCAAACGTAGTGCAAGTCCCAAAAAGGAGGAAAAAATACTAGCCAAAGAAAATATTTTTTAACAAAATTGAACAAGAATAAGATGCTGTCGCATTTAAATGTCCCTTTTCCAACAATCAATATAGCAGCAACTATTTAGCAATTTGAGAAACTAAATTTAATCACTATTCATATCAAGCTTAAACAGAATTATCTGTCCTCACGTTTTAATGGCCCCTGGAGTATTTAAACATCTTACATTTATCTGACAAGAAGTAATTCTTCGTGATACTTAACATTTCATAATAAGATTTGTATTCTTAGGCACAATTGATTGAAATATTATGTGTGACTGAACGGATGGACAGAAAGAAGGACTTTGAAAGGAAGGAATGTAGTGCCCATGGGTTACATACATTTATACCGATTAATTTTGAAATTAAAGTTTAGAAAACATTATATATTTCTTAGAATTTTTTTTAAATTGCAATAATAATTTATTAAAACTGATCAAACTCTATATAACTTTTATATACCTATAAATTTTCTCCCTAAAATACACGCAAATCATAAAGCGCTAATACGTTTTAACGGATAGAACAATCTATGATGTAAGCGTCAAATACGGTACCATAGTGCTGGACTATTTTCTCATTTCGTTCCTATCTTAGATGTGCACTACTTGGTATTTGGAAAAGAGGGCGCAGAATAATAGGGCTTATAAAATTAGGAAATTGATTTTCTATTATAGATGAGTACATGCCTACACATCTACACAACATTAATTAATTTTGAATTTCCTGATTGTGTCACTTAGGAAGAGTTTTAAATATGTGGTACAAGAGATCAGTTGCTTTATATTTTTACTGTGAGACGTTTTTCAAAATGATATATTTCATTTGTTTTTATAGTCGAATCAAAATTGTATATATTTGTATTATAATCTTGTTTGTAACAGAATGAAAATTTTGAGTGGCGAAAGAAGACCCTTGTTCATGCTGTTGCACTCCATGTCTTAATACATAGATCCTGGAATTGTAGAATCACAGACCTTTCGTCAGCTTCAATTACATTGGCTACTTAGGCATGACTCAGTATGATAGGTAGAATAAATAAAGACAAAAATATACGTATTTTTATTTTCTCAAATTAGTAAATTCATACATAAATAAGATAATACTTAGCATGCTGATAAAAAAATGTATGACACTGCCATCGATATAACGATTACGTTTGTAAAAGAAACAAAGTCAATATTTTATTGAATCTGTATACAAATGAAGCATCACTGTGGTTTAAGTACACCATAGACAATACTAATCGTTTTTGCTGGCTAGTTTAAAACTTACAAGTATTACATTTTATTAACAAAAATACAACAATCACTGCATTAACATGCATATAGAGTTGATAATCTTAAAAACTGTATGTCAATACAATTACGTAACTTTATATCTTTTTATCAATTATCATTTAAATGTTGATCCACAATTTTTGTGAAGTTATTTCAGTAACTAAAATTTAATTCTTTTTTTATTGATATTGTATGGAGAAAATGACATATGTTAATTGAATTTCATCTAGCATTTTGCAATCCCAAGTAAAATAGTGTCGATTTATGATACTGTAATATCGCAGTTTAGAAATTCTTACAATCAGTTTCACAAGAATTAAACATCAATTAATGCCTCGATTTCAACGCAAATATGTGAAAAAGCTAGTCTTTCTATTCTCAAAGCATATTGTCTGGCATAAGGTTTTGAACAAACTCTAGAGTAATCAAAAAGATCATGTTTAACTGATCAGAATTTATTCAAAATGGCATGCAGGAATGTGTATATTTTAACAATTCTTCATCAGATATTGATATGTGTCAGTTCTTTGAAATTTTGTGGAAGAATATTTGAGTTAGTGGAAAGTATAAAGAGGATATACGTTTTAATGTTCCTTAAATTCTTGTTTCAATAAAGAAGAAATAATTCGTGTTTAAGATACATATAAATGAAAATGACCAATCATTTTTTCAAGGTATGTAACAAACAACAAGACTTAAAATTCATGCAAAGTAATATATAAATTAAATATAGACGAAATATATCCTACATGTAACAGAACAAGTTAATCCAAAATGTGAAAATGCTATTATTTTATTTTGCTTTGTTTAAAAACAGTATATTGCATTTCATTTCAACATGTTGAACTGTGTCGACGTCCCAACACCTGACGTAGTGGCCCGTGCGTTATTATACGGATGAATAACCGACACAAAAATTATGTACCCACAAAAAATGTAATTTACATATGAAGAGATACACTTTTTAATATCAATAGCTATATACCTCGAATAAACCAAATGTACAAAAAAGATGAAAAGTTTAGAAAAACCTACTTTTTACCATGTGCAAACTCGTATGTTTCAACCTTAAGATTGCATGGTCCAAAAAGCCTTAGATATACAATTTGTTCTAAATGCATGTCTTCGTTGTATATATAGATGGCTGTCATGAAGAAAAATGACAATAATGTTCACATTAACATAATTTGACTGTGATAATCAACGCAATGATTCGGAGAAGAGCAAGTGCCTCGGTCAAGCCGAGTTTTCACTAGTAGAACTGAACTCTTTGGGAACAGGGTGATCATAATGTGGTTGTAGGTCAACAACATTTCTCTTTTACACAATTAACTCCAGTTAGCATCCATTTTAATTAACATGTATGAAGACTTTGAAAAGACAGTGTATTTAATACTTGTGCTTCTACAAGACCAATGATAGGTGATTGATTTTTTAAAATGATTGTTCATTGATTAATAAAGATTTAAAGATAAGAGAGAGATCTAAGCCAGTGATTTTCAAACCATTATCAATAATGAAATTAACAAATACTATGATCTTTATTTTTTTAAATGTTTTAAAATACACTCAGATGAATTGGATCAAATATCCGTTCATACCGGATATATATGTGTGAAAGGGATTCTATATCAGTTTCATCATAACGTATTTTTTGTTTGTTTTTGTGTTGTTTTTTTCATTTGATCTTATACAGATTTATGTCCTATTCTAATGGATAATTTAATCACACCTTTGCTGCAGAATATTGAAATGCTTGAAGAGGAACTTTTAGGTTTACTACAAATGACAGGACTAACGTGTGCTATATACTTTACACATTAACTAAAGTCGATATTTGAACCTAAAAATTCTCCTTAGTTTAAACATATTTATTTCCCGAATATTTACATGATATACATAATGCAATACAATCAGAATACAGATATATAATATATTCAAAGAAAAGGATGAGAACGAAAGACTAAGTCTTATAAAATTCTTCTCCTTAAAGAGCGTTCAACACAATGTATTTCTTGTGTTATTTTCTAGGGGTTTTTTTTCTGGGGGGGGGGGGGTTAAATTTATTTTTAGTATTCTTACTTGATAATCATGTTGCCTGTCTTTTAATTTTGTTTTCTGATAGAATTCTTTTATAACCATTACTAATTTAAAGTTATTCAGAGAAAGAAACCATTTCATTTAATACAGTGTATCTCTTCTTTCTTTTTTCAAACTTTATTTATAGCCAGTCATAGTACTAAAAGTAACAGAAATTTGTGAATAAACATTAATTTACAATCTAAATGAGTTGAAGTGATTATGGGTGTATTTTCACAGCTGGATGTTATTAAGATATTAGATAACTGGCATGATATGACCAACACAGCTTTTTTCTACCTGTTTGTATATTCTCTGTATACATCGCAGGGTCTGATCAAATTTCTTTTCCAGTTAAGTGTCACCTTTGTTTTTATAACCTGCAACTACAAACGGTATTGTCAAATTCTTGTATTGACGCTTAGCGATTTCATTATTCGGACATGATGACAATCGAGCTTTTCAGTGAAATTACATTTGAAATTATCGTCACCAAATATGTCACAATTGGGAAGGAACAAACAACAGTATTTATATTTTTTGAGAATGCATTGATCTGATTCGTAAATCAATATCTAAATTGCCAATGTATCTTTTATTCAAAAGCAATTGAATTATTATACTGTAAAAGACAAGTGCCTCTTTTTATGTCCAACGTCATTACGTCATCTCCTTGTCCAGTGACGTTATTTTTAACTGTTTTAAAAGTGCTATAATGTTTCAAGATAGTTTAATATTTAGTGTCCTGTCACAGTTTCCAAAAAGGTACTAATTTTCAATATACCTGAGCCATCTTTTGCAATTTTTTGTGCCTTATTTTTAATTTTGTAAGTCAAACCCCACATTGTTTGCTTTGTGCTTTCTTTATCACAAATGAATATACTTCGAATTATGTGCTAATTCTAGTAATACGTATCTTGCATGTTCGAAATCCTTTACTGCAACATTATGAAACCGTATTTTCTTCACAATTATCTACTTTACAGAACGATCCAATTCGAAGTGAAACGGAACCATTTATTAGCCATATCTTTTTAAAGATATTTCCTAATATTATTAGATATTACACAAGAGAGCTTATCTTTAATACGAGTATAACACAATTGTCATACATTTGGCTGTTTCTGGTCTTGGAGCATGCATTGGATATCCACTTATGTCATAAAAAGTAATCTGGAGCAATATCCGGAAAATTGGATTGGTAAATAATGTGTACATAATGTACCTTGAATCAAAAATAACCTCATAAAGGTTCCTTCAAGTGAACCAAAAGGATCAATTATTGTTTGCCTGGAATTGCATTTCATAAGCGCAATATTAATGATAACCTTAAGTTAGTTTGATAGAATGGTTTTCGTTTCCAGCATTAAAATTGATTATTCCTTTTTTCCAAATATAATGGTTTCTATAACCACGTTTTACTTAAGGGGATTGACGGGACAGAAGAGAAAGGTGTTTGTTACTTTCTAAAGCTATCTCTGATATTATTAGGGACCACAACGTTATCCGGGCTCTTTATCATGTAACTTATAGATTAAATATTATACTTAATGTTTCTCCGGAAAAGGGCCAGCGGCACTACATAATGATACCATTGTTCTTACAATCTTATATTATTATAATTATTTTCTTACAGTAGAGGTGTGACCACCAAAAAGCAAATTCACAATGCAAAATGTCTCTTCCTCTCATGTACCTACCCTCCTCCATCCACCCTCTATCAGTAATGATAGTTATAAAATAATTGTCATAATTGTCATATTTAAAACATTCCATTGTTTTTGTTCCCGCTAAGTTGTAGCCAATTCTGACCTAGAAACCAATGTAAACGTTTGCCCGTTGATGCTAATTTGGTTATTTAAATTTTAGGAAATGGCAAACTTTATTTGGCTTTTTAAAGAAGCGTAACTCAATGTTTGGGACTGTTTAGCGGTCTGTAATGAGATACCGTCACATTCTAACGTCATTTTTCCAACAATCAATACAACAATTGTTTGGTCTTTTGGGAAACTATGTGAAAACTATTCAGACTTCGCTAAAATTGAGTAATCTGCTTCCAAGTTTTGAAATGCCTCTAGAGTATTTAAATATCTTTCAACTGTGTGACAATATATTTTTTTCTAAATGGAACATAATTTTATGTTTACACATTTCTTATTCAAATTTGGTGGTTATTTGCAAAGCGATATTTAATTGAAACATTCAGTGTGAGAACAATGATAGACGCAGCGACAACTGAAGTTTGTACATTCATAGTGAAAACAATTTTGATTTCTTTGAAATTTTTTATAAAAAATAGGGGCCACTTACACAAGTTATTGGTCAAATAGGTATTTAATAGGCATTTTGCCAGTAATGTCTTCCTTCTTTCAAAGCAGATGCATCCAGATTCATGCTATTTTTTTATAAAAAAAATTAAATTATTTATAAGTTAAATACTGTGAAATATGATAAACAAGATCAACAAGGAAAGGCGGCGTTCAATGTGAAGTCGATAAAGAATTTACAAATTGCAAACGACATTAAAAGTCCACCTCACTTACCAACAAGAGGTCAAAATATACTAACAAAGCCCTTACTGCGTTAGTCACGCAGTAGCAAGGTAGAGATTAATAGTGCAAAATTAGTCAATATTTGCGTAATTTTTGAAGTTCTTGAATTAAGAATGTTTTTCTTTTTTTTAAAGCCTTTGTACATTTTTTTCAGGTTTGATTTTTATGAACAATATGACTCATTAATGCAACATATTTCCTAATCTTTTTCAGTTTTTTTAAAAAATGTGTAAGTTAAGATGGTTTGCAAATTTTGCAAAAATGTTCAAGTACTGACAAAGATAAATGGATTTATCTTGATAGAATGCGATTTAGGGTAAAGCAATTTTATAAAACGCGGTTGCGCCATTTTTGATAGAACCGACTAGGTTCATGCAGCTTTCCACTTTTTAAGGAATCGGACTCAAGGAGTAGAAATTGGCTAGAATCTAATTGATTACTTCCCTGGGTTTCAAAGTATAAAAAATTAGGTCAAAGTATATCAGATCATTTTGTCATAAATGTTCTCACAGTCAATATATTATTTTGGAAATGTGAAAATAGCAATGGCTTCATATTTTACCGTAATTTCTATAATGTTAACGTTTTAGTATCTCATCTCAAAAGAAATCAATGCATAACCGTTCAAATCGTCTCAGATAAAAAATAAACAAACACTGGTGTGTCTTTTTAGCAGTAACGGTATGTAATTACGTTCTGCGCAAAACCCAGGAGTCTTTAATGGATCTACGAATGGCTAATCAAAATCAGTTGCAAAAGGTTTTCTTGGAACATGAAAAACTGACAACTTAAATTACATATTTTGTCAAACAAGAAGCATCTGTTTATACAAAATCTGCAAATTTAGCCGGGTTTTTTTAGATTAAGTGATGAAGAATGTTATTGTGGCAAGAGTTGCTTTTAAAGGAATCGTGCAAATTTACCAATTTCCGACATATACAAGACAGTATAAAGACAAAGTTGGCCGAGTTTGTGTAATTGGGGATATTTTTAAACACGCTAGGGTATGACACTTGATTTCACAGGGTGTCAAAAAACTATAGTTATTGGGTTATTGTACGAAATAAGGTGCAAAAGTAGTTAATTCTTGTGACATTGTGGTTTAATGTTGCTTTCGGCACATCTATTTTGTGAAGAATTATTTTTATGACAGGTGTATTATGTACACCATATAATAAATAATATTTGAATTAGACAAAAGAGCATTTAATATTAAATTTCTTCAGAAATATGTTTTTCTTCTCAGATTAAATATTATAACATACTTTTATGTTGTTTCTGTGGGATAGGAGACATATTGTTTGTTCATACAAAATAACGAAAAAAGACAATCGTCATAAAGTATGTAAGCAATAATAAAAATATCCAAAACGGAAACCACCCCACAATTAAGACCACTTTGGTGCAGTCCCGATGAGGTTTTTAATGTGGTTTATTTTATAAGATATTTGTATATTTTTGCATGTAACTATTAATAATTTTTTAATTTTCATTATTCTGTGGCTTGCTAAACTTTTCCTAGATATTTTTACTTTCCAACGACATCAATAAATGGTTTGGCCTACAAATTCTTTTCTTTCAGACAAGTCGACCCTACGTAGCATAACAAGACGACGACGACCATTGAACAGAAGTATGATTATATGTTTCTCCATTTTGATGACTGAGTTTCTGGAAAACAAATAAAAAATAAAATAAGTTTCTATCCTACCTGTAAGTTTTGAGAATGTAAACCGGAATGCAGACTTTTTTATTTATGTTTTTTGGCCCAATATCGAAGTAAGAAATGATCAGACGAATGAACATTGTTAGTAACGTCATCACGAGTAATATATATATACAACAATGCAACAATGAAATGTTAATATCTTGTGAAATTATTTTTTATAAAAACTATAAACAGTAAATTCATGTTGTTCCGATGATTTAATGGTTAACTCTTAATAGACTTGTTACATTGAATGTCTCTTTTATCTAACACACACAAACTTGTAAACCTGGTTTCACTATTGCTAGGATTGTTTAAACCAGAAACATGTTTTGCACCTGTTTCATTGTAAAAGCATGCAAATGAAATAATCACTTAAAAATTATCATACTAGACAATACTGATCATTTATGTTGGCCAAATTGCAAGTGTTGCATTTTTATAAATCTTTGCATTAAGATTACTATTGAAGTGATAATCTTAAAGATCCTGTATGTTGTAGTCAAGGCTGTAAAAACACCTAAGTCAAATTTTATACATGTATCTAATTATTCTTCTTAAACTATTACCTTACATGCAAGAATATGGTTAAATATGTACTGCAAATGTTTATTAGCATTATAAGTAATCATTATAGTCTATGCATTCATTTCCTGTTTAAAAATTTGGCTTAGACTTTATCAAAAATAGATTTCTAATTACCTCCCTTTATTTACATGAAATGTTAATTCGGTAATATCTTCGCAAATTATCCTTTTTTTTAACTATCAAAATTGATAAATCTTCATTTGCCCTTTATATGCATGATATGTTGATTCGGTAATATCTTCACAAATAATACTTTTTTGAACTTACAAATTGATAAATCTTTATTTGAGCTTGAGATTAATGATATAAAACCATAAAATGAAATACAGGATCTTTAAAATTGTATGCCAATACATTATCTCTTCTCCTCACATAACTTAAAGGTTGACCCACATTTCTTGTAAAGTTATCTTAGATATTTAGTCGTGTATTGTTCTCAGGGGACGTTTGTTTTCTTTGTCAAATTTTGTGAAATGAAAATCATTTCAGTAACTGAAACTTAATTATTTTTATTGAGATTGTATGGAGAAAATGACATACGTTAATTGAATTTCTAACTAGCATTTTGAAATCACATTCGTTACCGGTTAAACATTTTGCTTTATAATACTGTAATATCAAAATTTAAAAAGTCTTACAATAAGTTCATTATTACTGAAACAGCAATAAATGTCTGTCATAATGTTTTGAACCATCTCTAGAGTAATCAAAACATCCTGTTTAACTAATCAGACATAATTCAAAATGGCATGCAGCAATATGCATGTTTAAACACTTCAAGGCTTATTGGCATTATAATAAGTAATCATTAAAGTCTATGCATTCATTTCATATTGAAAGATTTGGCTTAGACTTTATCAAAAATATCTTCACAAATTATACTTTTTTTAACTTATAAAATTGATAAATCTTCATTTGAGCATAAGATGAATGATATAAAATCATAAAAATGAAATACAGGATCTTTAAAACTGTATGCCAATACAGTATCTCTTCTACTCACATTACTTGAATGTTGACCCACATTTTCTTGTGAATCTTTGATTTCTAGAGGTGTTTTTGTTCTCTGGGGTCCTGTGCTTTCTGTGTAAAGTTTATGAAATGAAAATCCATTTCAGTAACTGAAGCTAATTCTTTTTATTATGATTGTATGGAGAAAATGACGTACGTTAATTGAATTTCTAACTAGCATTTGAAATCTCATTCATTACCGTAAAACATTTTGCTATATAATACTGTAATATCAAAATTAACAATAAATTCAACATAACTATAATAGCAATAAAAGTCTGTCATAATGGTTTGAACAATCTCTAAAGTAATCAAAACATCCTGTTTAACTAAACAGACATTATGCAAAATGGCATGCAGCAATATGTATATTTATACATTTCTTAATCACATTGTAATAGGTGTCTGTTCTTGTAGTACGAACACTTAATGGAAAGAACAAAAGGAAATACCAAGTTTTATCATTTTCCTCCCTTTTTCGTCAATAAAGCAAAGATAGTTTATGTTTAAGATATGTTTGAATGAAAAGGACCAATCATACTTGTCTATGTACAAAATCAATAATAGGTCAATTACTTAAATGTATGTGTATGTATTAATCAAAATTTCAAAGATGGGAGAGACATGTAAGTCAGTTATCTTCAAGACATAATCAATCATAATACAAACAAATACTGTGATTTTTATTATTTGAGAAGGCACTTCTTTAAATTAACTCAGATCAGTTGGATCAAATATCCGTTCATACCGGATATATATGTGTGAAAGGGATTTTGAATCAATTCATCATAAAGTTGTTTCATTTGATCTTTTAAAATAGAGCTTTATTAGGATATTGACGTTTTATCAGTTAACCTACTTGTAATTTAAAAGATTATTTAACGTATGGTAAGCATAATCCTCTTTTAAAGCGACTGTAGAAGGATTCAATGCTCTTTATTACAGTAATAGATTTTAAAACAGTAAAAAGACAATATGCGATTCTAAAACAAGCAACATAACAATACTTCTTGGAGATCTTTCAGCATCATACTTGTGTTATGCTTTTTTCAATTTCATCATTTTCTCATCATTGTATTCTAGTGTTTTTCCTTCAAAAGTGTTAACAAATTTCCAATTATGTTGCCTGCATTTAATTTTACCTTGTAAAAATTGTAAACAATATGTAAGCTTGACTTTTTACAATTTAGAGAAAGAGGTCACTAAGCTGAATAAAATATTCTCCTTTTTTCAAACTGTCATTCATATGCAGTTGTAGAAACAAACAATCATCTTATCTAGATTGATTAGGAGCAATAACGAAATTCAATATATTTTCACTGTTGAAAGTCATCATGAAATTGAATTATTGGTATGATACGATACAATTGATGTAGAAATCACGTTTTTGATGTGTTTAATTATTCTCTTTATATGTTGTCCAGCAGGGTCTGATGGCATTTCTTTTATAATTAATCCAATTTGTTTTTTTATAATCTACAACTGTCAACGGTATTGTCCGATTCTTATTGTGTTGACACAAAGCAAATTCAATGATTCTGACACTATGACAATTGAGTTATTAAGTGACATGTCAAAGATCCAGGTATGACATAATTGGGAAGAAAATCTTACAGTATAGAATATAGCATAAAAGAATATTTTTATAAATTGAGAGTTCATTGATCTGGTCCGTCAATCAATATAAAAATTGTTTATGTATTTATATCTGCTTGTCCAGTAGCATTTTTAACAGTTTTTAAAATGCTATAATTTTTCCAAAATTAATGGTAGTAATGAGAATTATTCAAATGTATTTTTTCCAATAATCAATACGACAATAATTTGTTCTTTAGGTAAACTTTGTCAAAAACAGTTCAGACTTTGCTAAAAGAAAATGCTGTCAAAATATGCAAAAATAGCCCTTACTGCGTTAGTTGCACATTAGAAATAAAGCGATTTATAGTAAAAAATTAGTCATTAATTGCACATACCATGTTAATTATAGAATCTAGAATCCTTTACATTTTCTTAAAAGTATGATATCAGGTCATAAATATTCTCACTGTCAATAATTAAATGATACTAATATATTTTTTTTTCGTAAATACGGAAATATTAATAGCTTTATATTTTACAGTAATTTCTATAATACGGTAAAAGTGTACAATAGATAATACTGTCAATTTGCACGTGTTGCATTTATATAAAATTTACAACAATCATTGCATTAACATGACTTTTGATTAAAGATAATCTTAAAACTATATATCAATGCAATAACGTTACAACATGTCTGCTCTTCACATTATTTAAATGTTGACCCACATTTTCTTCTGAATTTATCTAGCGATGTGATGCTTTGTTCTCAGGGGACGTTTGCTTTCAGTTTGAAGTTTTGTGAAATGAAAATCATTGCAGTAACTGAAACTAATTCTTTTTATTGAGATTGTATGGAAAAAAAACTGACATACGTTAATTGAATTTCTAACTAACATTTTGTAATCACATTCTTAACCAGTAAAACATTTTGCTTTATAATACAGTAATATCAAAATTTCGCAATTCTTACAATAAATTCAACATTACTTAAACCACAATAATTATTCCGTCATCAAGGCAACGATGTGGAACATATTAGTATTCTGTCTCTCTTTTTTCAAACCCAATTGTCTGTTATAATGTTTTGAAAGATCTCTAGAGTAATCAAAAACATCGTGTAAACTGATCAGACAGTATTCAAAATGACAAGCAGGAATATGTATATTTTAACAGTTCTTAATGTGCTCCGTTCTTGAAAATTTGTGAAAGAAAATTTTGGTTAGTGGAAAGTACAAAAAGTAAATAGTAAAATACCTTTTCTATTATTTTTGGCCATTCGTCAATTTGCAGAAATAGCTTATTTTTTAAGATACATTTGAATCATTTTAAAGTTATGTATCTAACAAACAGCAAGGATAAAATAATTAATGTGCATTATGATTAAAATCATTGGTATGTAGCAATGTTAAATTAGCGAATAGATGGACTCAAAATCCAGGGAAGGTGAAATGCAAGGTAAATTATCAACGCAATATCTCATAAAAGACCAAGTAAATCCAAAATATGCAAATGCTGTATTTCATTTTGGTTGAAATTAAAAACAGTAAACTGCATATCATTTCAAAATGTCGAACTGTACCTTCGATCAAGCGCCAAACTGGCGCATGGCTATAAAGATGAATGACTAACATTGAAAGTTTATACAAACAAAACTGTTATAAACGTAACATATAGAGAGCCATTTCATTCCAATGAAGCAAATGTACACAAAAGATATTAAAGATTAGAAATCAAACTTTTTACCACTTTCAGAACATTTTGAATTCCAGCTTACGATTGCATGGTCAAACAAAAAGCATTATATATTTTAAATATTCAATCTCTTTTATTTTATATCTATATTGTATAGATGGCAGTCATGAAAAAAAACTAAAAAGGCTATTAGCTTCCTGTAAATGAAAATAAGTTGACTGTCATATGTTACGTTTGCAATTTATCAAAGACAATCTAGCGCCTCGATCCTTCTTTGTGTTTTCCTTCTCAAAACGGAATCCTTTGGGAAAAGAGTGATCATAATGTTGTTGTATGTAATAATGTGGCCAAGGAAATAACATTTCTCTTTCACTTCGTATGCATTTTACATACTTGTGTATAATAAAAGGTCAATTATTTAGATGAATGTGCATGTATTAATCAAGATTTAAAAGATGTGACACGGAAGCCAGTTATTACCTGGCCATAATCAATCATGAAACTAACAATACTGTGATTTAATTATTTGAAAAGACACTTTTTATACACTTGTTTTTAAACTAACTCGGATCAGTCGGATCAAATTTCCGTTCATACCGGATATGTATGTGTGAAAAGGGTTTAGAATCAATTTCATCATGGAGTTCTTTTTATTTGATCTTTACAGCTTTATTAGGATATTGAAGTTTCTAGTGTTCTTCCTTGAAAAGTGTAATCAAATTTCTAATTATGTTGCCTGCATTTAATTTTACCTTGTAAAAGTTGTATACAATACGCGCTATACGTTAGCTTGAATTAAAATAATTTAGAGAATGAGGTCGCTGCACTGAATAAAAAAGCATCTTTTATTATTTTCAAACTGTTATATTCAAATTCAGTTGCAGAAACAATCATTTGTGACTAAAATCATTTAATCTAGATTGATTAGAAGCAATAATGAATATGTTTTAACCGTTGGAAGCTATTTAATAATTAGATTAGTGGCATGATATGATACAATACAGTTGATATAGAAATATCAGTTTCATAAAATAATCAACGAAGCTTTGTAATATTCTATGATTATACATATTCTCTATTTATGTCACCCTGCAGGGTCGGATCGGATTTCTTTTACAATTAAGTATCAACTTTGTTTTTATAACCTACAACTGTCAACGGTATTGTAAAAAATGTATTGTATTGCCGCTAATTGAATTAATTTATTCTGACATATTGACAATTGAGTTATTCAATGACATGTCACAGATGAATTTATCGTCACCACGATAGACCAGGTATGACATAATTGGAAAGAAAAAAATCATTATTGCATGAACTGAGAATAATTAATCTGATACATAGATCAATATGAAAATTTTCAATATATCTTTTATTCAAAGACAAGTGGCATAAGGGAATGTAACCCAAAAATAGTTCTTTAATAATGTCTAAGGTCATCTTCTTGTTCGGTGACATTGTTTTCGCTAGCCTTACTTACACTCTCATTTTTGATATCCTGTCACAGCTTCAAAAACGTTCCTCGTGGTCTTATATCTGAGTCATCGTTTGTTTTGAATGTGTGTTTGGCAATACGTATACTAGGGGTTAGTACATTTGTTTTTTGTATGCAAGTCACGATACCACTTTGTTTACATTTTTGCTATCTTCATCAGAATTTATTTTGCATCTCGCTTGTTCTAAATAAAAAAACTACAACATTTTCAAATACATTCCTTTCCACAGAATGAAACAATTCTTTATTTCTCTGAATGTTAATGCGCTTTATATGTGATTCTCTGTTACATAAGATTTAATTTTGACAACATATTGTCCTCGCCAAAAGAGATTGAACGATTCAAACCGTCTATGATTGATCATATCTTTAAGGCTTTTTCCTAATATTATTAGATAGTACACAGGATACTTTAATATAACTCAGTTGTCAAAAGCGTGCTTGTTTCTTATCTTGGTGCATAAATGAGATATCCACTTATATCATAAAAGTAATCTGGAACATTATCTAGGAAATTGGATTGGTATAGAATAAGGACATAATGTACCTTGAATCAAAATGGACCGTATAAATATTCCTTCAGTGAACCATATGGAGCAATTGTTTGCGTGGAATTCATTGCATTATGGCAATAGTAATGATAACCTTAAGCCAGTTTGATAGAGTGGTTTTCGTTTTAAGCATTTATATTTATTACTTTTGCCAAAAACTATGATTTTTAGCTCACCTGTGCTAGCTAAGGGTGAGCTTTTAGGATCGTTGAATGTCTGTCGTCCGTCCACACTTGTTCGTTAACACTCTAATGGTCACAATAATCATCAAACTTTGTCAGAATGCTTAACTAGTTGATAGCTCGGATGAGTTCGAACATGGGTCATCTCGGATGAAAAACTAGGTCACCGGAGCTAAAAATAGAAAAACCTTGTTAACACTCTAGCGGTTACATTTTTGCCTCAATCGTCATCAAACTTGATCAGGATTCTTAGCTAGCTGATAGCTCGGATGAGTTTGAACATGGGTCATCCAGGATGAAAAACTAGTTCACTGGAGCTAAAAATAGAAAAACCTTGTTAACACTCTAGTTGTCACATTTTTGCCTCAATCATCATCAAACTTTATCAGGATGCTTGTCTAGGCGATAGTTCGGATGAGTTCGAACATGGGTCATCTCGGATGAAAAACTAGGTCACCGGAGCTAAAAATAGAAAAACCTTGTTAATACTCTAGTGGTTACATTTTTTATTTAATCATCGTCAAACTTGGTCAGGATGCTTGTCTAGGTGATAGCTCGGACGAGTTTGAACATGGGTCATATCGGAGATGAAAAACTAGGTCACAGGAGCTAAAAATAGAATAATCTTGTTAACACTCTAGATTTTGAATTCTAGATCAAAATCGAAAATGAGTCACCTGGGGTCAAAAACAAGGTCACACTGCACAAATATGGAAAAACCTTGTTAACACTCTAGTGGTCACATTTTTGCTTTAATTATCATTAAACTTGGTCAGGATGCTTGTCTAGGTAATTGCTCGAAGGAGTTCGAACATGGGTCATCTCTGATGAAAAACTAGGTCACCGAAGCTAAAGATAGAAAAATCTTGTTTACACTCCATTGGCTACTGTTTTGATCAAAGTGTCCTGGAAATTGGTCTGAAAGTTTGTTTTGATGATTTCTACGTCAAGTTCGAATATGGGCCACCTGGGTAAAAACTAGGTCACACTGCTCAAATATTGATAATCCTTGTTAACACTCTAGTGGTCACATTCCTGACTCACCTGTCATGATACTTTGGTCAGAATGTTTGTCTAGGTAATTGTTCGGATGAGTTCGATGGTTAAGGTGAGCGATCCAGGGCCATCATGGCCTTGTTGTTTATAAACACGTATTTAGTGGAGGGGGTGGGAGAGAAGTTGAAATCTTACCGAGTTTATATATCGTAATGCTCAGGAAAGCACAAAAAGAGACAGCATGCAACAAGTGTATAAACGCAGCAAACCGAAGATAGCCATACAATAAAAATAATTTAATACAGTAACCTCCAATTTAATCTGATTTATATGTTTGATTTAAATCGTACCAATACTCTTTTCTTATTTAAAATTCATTAATACGACTTATGAATTTTTAAATTTAAACGAGTCTTGGTACGATTTAAATCATACATATAAATTCATACAAAAATAAATTACAACCCTGGGAACTTTGCTGGCTGTGAAATTTACAATACATGAAAACACAATGTCCAGCACTGCAGTAATGCTTCAGTGAAAGAAATAATATATTAAAAAATAGAGCATAATAAGTCGCTATGGCCTAGTTAGTTATTTCAGTACCAAGCAGTGTTTGAATGCATGTCAACTGCATACGAAGAGATCATTCTTGTAATATTTTATAGGTCAAATTGTCGAATAATTGATATTATAACAAAACTTTAAATAGTTTTCGGATAAAAACAATAATAGTACAATGAATTTTGTATGCAACTTATTTCAAAAGTTATAGTTTAAATTAATAACACCCACAATGAAGCTGTATCCAGTCTCTTGATTATTCATCCCATTGATTACATTGTCTACTAAATATTAGTCAAGAAAGCTGCCAGCGGTAATAAATAATGATGCCACTGCTCTGCTGCTGATATTACATGATAAGAAATGCTCAAAAATGTACCTAACAATTATTCATTAATCATAAAGGTACAATATTTCATTTGAGAATGTTACCTATGATAAATTCAAATATCTCATTAATTGGGGGGTGGCCTGACCAGCCGAACATTTATCAAAACGTCCTTTCTTCCCCTGCTTCACCCACCAAAAAGCATCACAATAAAATAAACTATGAGAAATATTTAGTGTACGTTATGAAACGATTTTTATACTGTAACACATTACATTGTCATCCAATCATCCAATCATGTTCCTTTAAATTTAGGGTTTGTTGTTCCCGTCAAGTATTAGCCAATCGCTTGCCTTGTAACAAATACAGTCATAGCCGGTTATGTTTAGTGGATTTTTTTAACCCTTTACTTCATATAGACGTGTTTTGACGGCTTTTCGACCCCCCCCCCTTTTTGAGGCCTCAAACAGTGAAAAATTACCCTATTTAGGCCCCAAACACTGTTTTTCGTTTGGGAAATGTTGCTAAAAAAAGTGATCACTTTTTCGGCGCCGCCCCCATCCAAAAGGTACATCAGGGGGTTGCCAGAAGAGGGATGTGCCCCCTTCTGTTTGGGGGTTTTGAAGGGGGGCGGTAGTCCCCCTCATCGCCAAGAAAATTTTGGACTTGTGAGAGGCAGGTCGATCATAAGGTAATGTGTAACCAACGCTAAAAGGCCTTTTACTCTATCTCAATCTATTGAGAAGTTGCAGCACGTTGAAATCATTTTGAAAAAATCAACGCAAAATAGTGATTTTTGGCAATTTTGAGATGTCCCCTCGTTGCCATGGTAACAGGAAATTTAAGACTGAGGATGTCGTTAAAAAGGCAATGGTCCAGTCAACATTTGTGCCAAGTTTGATTAGTATTAGCATTATTCTAAGTTCCATAGCAGTTTGAACTTGTAAAAGAGGCTTTGTCAATGAAAACGGCCATTTTTCACAATATGCTCATGAGGGAAAGGGTTAAAGTTCAAAAACGTTAACTCTTCAAAAATGTCAAATTTACTTGAGCTAACTACGAGTCCGTCATTGATCACAAGGAGTATTACTTTGAAAGAATGTACATAAGTAGCAACTTAAGATCATATTTTTCTGAAATTATTTAACAGATTGCATTGTATAATATAAATGATCGTGTAAGTGCTTGTTTCTTTTAACAAGGTTAAAGAAAGGCAAATTCTTGTCATTTAAACAATGGGTAATGAGATACTGTCGTACTCTTGAAAAGTCATTTTTTCCAAAATTCAATATAACAGTTATTTGGTCTTTGGGGAAACTATATGAAAACTATTCAGACTTCGCTTAAATTGAATAATCTGTCTCCGCGTTCTGAAATGCCTCTAGTGTATTTAAATATCTTCCAACTATGTGACAAGAAATTATTCTAAGTTAAACATAGTCTTATGGTTGCACTATATGTAATCATATTTGGTAGTTGTGTGCTTATAGCTTGTTTCTTTTTTTACGCCAAAGTTGATCATAATTCTGCGGTCGGTTCACTGAAACGGCTTTCCTAGATAACGGACAAGACTTTACCAGTTTCTCCACTAGTTACCGATTACTGATCTTAAATGATTTCTGAGTCAGCATTGAAAAACAAATTACTAATATAAGTTCGAGATTAATTGACCCCGGAATTACAAATCAAATGCTATCCCTGTTCAGCTAAACTAGGCAGACGGGCTGTTGTGTGTTCATTCAAATTTAATATAAGGTCATGTTAAACAATCTGTTTATTGTAAATTAGCAGTTTTTCAGAAACTTAAATCATGGGTAGAAACCAATGAAGAAGAAACGCTAAAACCTTCAAATTTAATTTCACTTCATCAGTGGATTATTATTTTGGTAGTAGTATTTTAAGAATGCTTGGATGAATTTCGAATTACTAATAAGCAGTACACTGTTGATAGATTAAGGCAGACGAGTAAGAGAAAGTTATTAATTTTTCAATTTGTTCCATGAGAAGTATTGTTTCTTTTGCATTTACAATGATTTTATAAAAATTTTGCTTAATATATATCAACCATTTAAACGCAAATTCTTTAAAGGTACTGTAGTATGTCTTTAAAGTACATTCAATTTTCTTATTGAAGATCTTCAATGTTTTTTTTTTTACAGGAAAGAGATAAACAAAAAACTGAAACAGAAATGCAATTCCATTCATACGGGATTTCGTGAGTTTTACTTGGTGATTAATGATTAAGGTCTGAAGAGTTTCATGGTGTAATATTGATAGGTACACTTGTACTTTTGGCAGGTGCATAGTGATGCTCTGATGACTGTTAACTTATTGAATATTGTCAGTTAGGAACAATGTCTGTTAATTAATAATATTACGTGCTTCTGATGTAAACCCATAGTTCGTGCAAACCCATTAATATTTTGCAACTCATTTAACATGCTAAGAACGCCAACCTATTCGTAATGAATGTGCTATGCTACAAATGTTATTTGTTACCTAAGTGACCAAGAATGGGTCTTGATCGATACAGTTCAGAAATGATATAAGAGGGTTTACTTAATATCTATGTATTTGAATGAAATACAAATCACCTTTTCTTTAAACATTAAATAATGTCCTTTTATTCTGTTTAGGTAAGGAAATGAAACTTTGATGATGTTGCAAATAACTTATACTTTAGTCCATTAAAGAATGTTTCATGTTTAATACCACTATTATAGTAAAAATGTGATATTCATCATCAAATAAAAATATCCATTTAATGTGAAATTCACTCCAAAGACCAACCCAGTTTCTGGAAATAAATTACGTGCATTGCCGATACATACGGCATCAAAGGTAACAACAAGTTTTGCAATAACTTAACCATGTGTTTAAATTTAATAAAAATGTCAATGAAACGAATTTTGAAACGAGATTTTTGTATCATATAGTTTTTTTCTTATTACTATGTACATTCTCATACATGCTAAAAGTTTTAAGTTTTAAGTACATGTACCTCCAAGTTATGATTAAGATGGACATTGTGAAAAAGGTTGAAAAGTGGGAGTGAATTATCTGTTTCCATTGTGGTCAAGGATAAACAATTGCTGAGTATACGTAAATATAGCGTTATATTAGCGAACTATCAGGAAAGTTGTCTCATTCTATACATCCTTATAATCCGATTAATAAGCAGCAGTAAGCTCGATGTCTTAACAGCGGTCTACGTGAATTTGCATTCAGACGGAGACACGCCACGACTGTTTCTGGCATAATGTATTAATTTCAGTCAACACGTAAGATAACATTGCCTGTTTTAATCGCTGTATGACAATACAATGATTAATGGATATAATGTGAGGTCCTATCACAATAGCTAGCTGACAGTTCCGTGATGAATTGATTTATAGTTGTTTTTTCTAAAATCTGTATTCTCGGCACTATTCGTTTGTAATACTGCGCTAGGTGCGTCTGTCGGGGATATTCAAATTGCCGACTGTATGATGATTATTATCAATTATACACTTCTAATTTCTCTGTTGATACGCCTTCGAATTTTGTTGTTGTTGTTTTTTTCTACAGACATATACACAAAAAAAACATATATATTTTTTTAACATGTAAACAAACCTTTATTATTATATACTGCAGTAATTCTACTTTTGCAACCAAATCGAGGTTATATTCGGATCTTCTGAACGAAAAGTTGTTTTTTTTTTTGAACAATTGAAATCAGTCTGCATTGACAAAACTGTAAGTGTAATATTTTTGGTCCAAGAAAAAAACATTGAATTTTCAAAGTTAAAATTATATAGATGGCAGTCATGAAAAAAAACTAAAATGACTATTAGTTTCACAGAAATGAAGATAAGTTGATTCTCATATTTATCAAAGACAAGCTAGCGCCTTGATCCTTATTTGTGTTTTCCTTCTCAAAACTGAACCCTTTGGGAATAGGGTGATCATAATGTTGTTGTATGAAATAAGGTGGCCATGGAAATATCATATCTCTTTCACTTCGTATGCATTTTACATACTTATGTATGATAAAAGGTCAATTACTTAAATGACTGTGCATGTATTAATCAAGATTTAAAAGATGTGACACGGAAGCAGTTATTTTCAAGCCATAATCAATCATTAAACTAACAATACTGTGATTTAATTATTTGAAAAGACACTTTTTATACACTTGTTTTTAAATTAACTCGGATCAGTTGGATCAAATTTCCGTTCATACCGGATGTATGTGTGAAAAGGGTTTAGAATCAATTTCATCATGAAGTTCTTTTTATTTGATCTTTACAGCTTTATTAGGATATTGAAGTTTCTAGTGTTCTTCCTTGAAAAATGTAATCAAATTTCTAATTATGTTGCCTGCATTTTAATTTTACCTTGTAAAAGTTGTATACAATACGCGCTATACGTTAGCTTGAATAAAATAATTTAAAGAATGAGGTCGCTGCACTGAATAAAAAAGCATCTTTTATTATTTCAAACTGTTATTCAAATTCAGTTGCAGAAACAACCATTTGTGACTAAAATCATTTAATCTATATTGATGAGAAGCAATAATGAATATATTTTCCCCGTTGGAAGCCATTTATTAATAAGATTAGTGACATGATACGATACGATACAATACAATTGATATAGAAATGACAGTTTCATAAAGTAGTCAACGAAGCTTTGTTAACTTTCTACCCGTTGACATATTCTTTATTTATGTCACCATGCAGGGTGTGGTCGGATTTCTTTTACAATTAAGGATTAACTTTGTTTTTATAACCTACAACTGTCAACGGTATTGTGAAAAATTATTGTATTGCCGCTTATTTAATTCATTTATTCTGACATGATGACAATTGAGTTATTCACTGACATGTCAAAGATGAAAGTATCGTCACCAGGTATGACATAATTGGGGGCAAAACAACAGTTTATTATAAACTGAGAATACATTGATCTGATCCATAAATCAATATAATATTTATTAATTATATATATTTTATTGTCCCCCGCCTTTTCGAAGAAAAAAGGGGGATAGAGAAATAGACACCGTCTGTCCGTCCGTCTGTATGTCTGTCCGTCCGTCACACTAAGGAATTTGAAATAACTTGGCACAAATGTTTGTTATAATAAGACGATGTGTCATGCGCAAAACCAGACCCCTACCCCCAGGGTTAAGGTCGCACTTGCTCATTCAATGTCAACATTGTCTATTTGAGGGTATATGTCGTGTCCGGTCCATTCTTTTCTTTGAAGGGATTTTGTAAATACTTGCCACAATTGTTTACAATAATGAGACAATGTGTCATGCGCAACAACCGGTCACCTACCTTCAAGGTCAAGGCCACAGGGTACATTTTGTGTCCGGTCCATAACTTTTGCATATATCAAAGGATTTAGAAAATACTTGGCACAAATAGTCACTATAATAAGACGATATGTCATGTGCAACACCTGCCTCCATACCTCTAAGGTCAATGTCACACTTAGAGGTCAAAGGTTGACATAGTTTGTTATATGGTATATTGTGTGTCTCGTCCAAAACTTCTTCATAGATCTAGGGATTTTGAAAATACTTGGCACAAATAGTCACAATGATAAAATGATATGTCATGCACAACACCTGTGTCCCTACATCCAAGGTCAAGATCACACTTAGAGGTCAAAGATTTACATAGTCTGTTATAGGGTATATTTTGTGTTCAGTCCATAACTTTTTCATAGATCAAGGGATTTTAAAATATTCTGCACAAACAATCACAATAATAAGACGATATGTCAGGCGCAAAACATGGGTTTCCCTATCTCCAAAGTTACACTTTGAGGTCAAAGATTAACATAATCTGCTATAGGGTATATTTTGTGTCCGATCTATAACTTCTTCATAGTTCAAGGGATTTTGAAAATACATGGCATTAATAGTTACAATAATAAGACGATATGTCATGCACAACATCTGCACCCCTACCTCCAAGGTCAAGGTCACACTAAGAGGTCAAAGCTTAACATGATAGATTTTTAGTGTTAAGTGTTTCATTTTATTTCTTTAATAAATTTATTGTTGCATTTGCAGATCTAGCATTGATCATAATTTTGGACTGAAAGTCCTGAAATCCATACCTCAATCTTTTGAAAAAGCACAATTTTATGCTTCATATAAAACTTTCATGAGGCGGGGGACGTTGGTAACTCTGTTACAAATTCTTGTTCAAAGGCAAGTGGCATCTAGTTATATAGTAATATATTATTAACAGAAAAATAGTTCTTTGTTAATATCCAATGTGAGTCTATGACATCTCGACCCCTTGACACCTCGAACCCTTGACATCTCGACCCCTAAGACATCTTGACCCATGACACTTAGACCCCTATGACACTTAGACGTTTAAATTGACTGGACATTTCGAACCCTTTTTCTAAAATGTACTGGAAGACGTTAACTTCGAAAAAATTATGTGCATAAAGACGTAATATAAGAGGTCTAAATGTCTTACTTGCGTCCAATGTCATCTACTTGTTCAGTGAAACTGTTTTTATTAGCATTAATAATGCTGTATGTTTTATTTTTTTCAAAATGGGTTTATTTTTGGTATCCTGCCACAGTTTAATATCTGAGTTATCTTTTGCTTCGTCTGTGTTTTAGCAGTTAGTATACTTAAAGTGGTTAGTATTTTAAGTATTTTGTATGATAGTCACCATATCCCTTTGTTTACATTTTGCTTATTTCTTTATCAGAATTCATTCTGCATCTCGCTTGTTCTGAATCAATGACTACAACATTTTCAAATACATGTTTGCATTGTCCACAGAATGAAACATATCTTTATTTATCTGAATGTTAATGTACCTTTATATGTGATTCTCTGTTACATAAGACTTTATTGTGTTGGCATTTGATGTTATAAAAAAAATATTTTCTTCACCAAAAGAGATTGAACGAGCCAAATCGTCTACGATTGGCTATATCTTTAAGGCTATTTCCTAATATAATAAGATATTACACAAGAGACTTTATCTTTAATATAACTCACTTGTCATTAACTTTGTGCATAAATTTGATATCAAATTATATTAAAAGTAATATGGAACAATATTTAGGAAATTGGATTGGTATATAATAAGGGCATAGAGTACCTTGAATCAAAATGGACTTTATAAATGTTGCTTCAGTGAACCATAAGGAGCAATTGTTTGTCTGGAATTGCATTGCATTGGGTCAGTAATAATGACATATTTAGCTTGTTTGATAGAATGGTTTTCGTTTAAAGCATTTATATTTATTACTTTTTGCCAAATACTTTGATTTTTTATAAACACGTATCTAGTGGAGAGGGTGGGAGAGTAGTTGAAAGCTTACCGAGTTGATTTAGCGTAATGCACAGAAAAGCACAAAAAGAGACAGCATGTTACAAGTCTATAAAGGCAGCAAAACGAAGATAGCCGTAAAAATAATTTAATGCCTCCAATTTAATCTGATCTTTTGAATTTAGCTGTTTGTTTTCCCGTCAAGTATTAGCCAATCGCTAGCCTTGTAACAAATGCAAAGTCATAGCCGGTTATGGTAAGTTGCATTTTTAAAGTTTAAAAACGTTAACTCTCCAGAAATGTAAAACTTACTTGACGTTACTTTAAATGCTTATTGTTGTTGTTATTTTTTCACAAGGTTTTAGAAAAATTATTGCCATTTAAGCAATTGGTAATGAGTTACTGTCGTACTCTTGAGAGGTCATTTTTTTCTCCAAAAATCAATACAACAGCTATTTGGTCTTTGGGGAAACTATATGAAAAACTATTCAGACTTCGCTAAAATTGAATAATTTGTCTCCGCGTTCTAAAATGCCTCTAGTGTATTTAAACATCTTCCAGTTATGTGACAAGAAATTATTCTAAATTAAACATAGTCTTATGGTTGCACTATTCGTAATCATAGTTTGGTAGTTGTGTGCTTATAGCTTATTTTTCACGCCGACGTTGATCATAATTCTGCGGTCGGTTCACGGAAACGGCTTTTTTGGATCACGGACAAGACTTTACCAGTTTCGACTACTGATCTCAAATGAATTCTGAATAATTGATCCCGGGATTACAAATCAGATGCTATCCCTGTTCAGCTACACTAGGCAGACGGGTTGCTGTGTGAACATTTGAATATAATATATGGTCATGTTAAACAATAAGCGTCTGTTTATTGTAAATTAGCAATTTTGGCCGTTTTTGTGTGATACAGTGATTAGAAAAACGTTGATATGGGAAAGAGTTGATGAAAGTAATCCTTCAAATTAACTACATGTATCTTCTAAATGTTAACAAGACACGAAAAAAATGTTGTCCGGGTTGTGTACAATTTGGAAAAAAAAATTCTTATAACAGATAAAAGACGTATTTTGCCTTATATTAAGTTCAGTTGGTTGATTTCTTTTTTTTATGCAGTCATCACGAACGAAATAAAGGTTAGGTAGACCACCACAAAATGTGTAGTATGGTGAATGCTTTAAAACAACATTCTAGGAGAATTTCATCCAGAATACAAAATAAATGCAACAAAATATTCCTCAATAATATATCGTAAAAACCACCATATCAATTGTATAGGTATGGTGAATGCTTTGAAACAACATTCAAAGACGATAGTACAAAAGATGCAACATAATAATCCTCAGTGAAATACTGGCAAGATGGATCCGAAAATATTGACACCAGTCCAAACTTTGGAATATGGTTAAAACTAAATAAAACATTCCAGAACGCTTTCAACGTAATCATATATTTTTATGAAAAGTGTTACCTACTGTTAGACATGTTTCAAATACAGAAACTTAGATCATGGGAAGAAACAACATGAAGAAGAAACGCTGTAACCCTTCAAATTATCTGAACTGTCAGGAAATTCATTTACACCACACCTGCGGATTAATATTGTGATAGTAGTATTTTAAGAAATGGTGTGGAGTTTGATAACACGAATGAATATCATACCACCCATTAGCCATTGCAACATTGATAGGTTAAGGCAAGCGAGTAAGAATGTTGTTACTTTTTTAGGTTTTTCCTAGAGAAGTTTTTTTTTTCAATTTAACAGCATTTCGCTTTATAGATATCAACCATTTTAACGCAAATTCTAGAGAGTGTCTTCAAAGTACATTTAATTTTTTATATTAAAGATCTTCAACGGGAAAGAGATAAAAAAAACTGAAACAGATATTCAATTCCATTCATACGGGATTTCACTTGAATTTGCGAATCCTCCCTTGAGATGTTCTGTCCAACCAGTTTTCCGACAATTCAGCGTAATTACAATGCTGGTTATTTGATTATCAATTCAATATTTTCTGAGAATAGAGTTTTCCAAAACTAACAGATGAAATTTGAAATTAAAGAAAATAATAATGTTACAATTCATCAAATTATCAGTCAAATTATGCAGGCAATGAAAACTTGATCAAATTTTGTGGACCAGTTATATTATATCTTTTCATGTGAAATGTATTTTTTGTTGTTGTTGTTGTTGTTGTTGTTGTTTTTTCTAATTGATATTTTTATTTTTAATCCTTTCTTTAAAAGTTATAAAAATGAGGCACGAAAATTAAGAACACAATATCATGAATCGAACAAGCAAAACTGAAGTTTTTAACAGGCAATTTTTTTTTTCAATTAGCAGTCAACACTTTGTGATTTCTAAGTTTTAGTTACCTAAGTGACCAAGAATGGGTCTTGATCGATACAGTTCAGAAATAATATAAAAGGGTTTACTTAATATCTATGTATTTGAATGAAATACAAATCACCTTTTCTTTTAACATTTAATAATGTCCTTTTATTCTGTTTAGGTAAGGAAATGAAACTTTGATGATGTTGCAAATAACTTATACTTTAGTCCATTAAAGAATGTTTCATGTTTAATACCACTATTATAGTAAAAATGTTATATTCATCATCAAATAAAAATATCCATTTAATGTGAAATTCACTCTAAAGACCAACCCAGTTTCTGGAGAGAAAAAATACGTGCATTGCCGATACATAGGGCATCAAAGGTAACAACAAGTTTTGCAATAACTTAACCATGTGTTTAAATTTAATAAAAATGTCAATGAAACGAATTTTGAAACGAGATTTTTGTATCATATAGTTTTTTTTCTTATTACTATGTACATTATCATACATGCTAAAAGTTTTAAGTTTTAAGTACATGTACA